>NC_068386.1:1578193-1738193 GCF_023724105.1 Carassius gibelio | reverse complement strand
TTAATTAAAATTGGAACTGGAATGACAGGAAGAGGAATTTATCCACGACAATTCATTATAGTCTAATTAGACCAACACACGTTTTTGTGGCGATGCAAAAAATGCAGATTTATTGCTATTGTATGCACATTTGTATGCGTATGTAAAGATATGTATTTAGATTTTTTGTTTATGAGGTCTATGCATCATAAATTGATTTTACTAAATTTAGTTGAATTTAATAAATCAGATAATATTTATAATGTGGTTAAAATTTTTATTATTTGTTTTGTTTTGATTAAATATGTCTTTAAACATCTTAAAATGAAATTTATAAAATATAATAAAATAGAAAATGTATATTTAACTTATATATTTTATTATATTTTTATTTCATTTAGATTTTTGTGACAATACAACTATGCCTTTTTTTGTTATTGTATGCCATTTTATATACATACAGTGTGTGTATATATATATATATATATATATATATATATATATATATATATATATATATATATATATATATATATATGTATGTGTGTGTGTGTGTGTGTGTATGTTCAGAACAATAAATAGGTTTTAAGAAATTAGTTATCATTTATAAATCATTTAGTGACTCTAGTTTGGTTCTATTTGATGTCATTTGTTTATAGTTATAGTTAAAATGTATAGATATAGTTAAACAATATAATGAACTAGATAAAAAAGTTTGTCAAGACAAACTTTAAGTTGGCTTGAGAAAGCCTAGCGTGAAAGTTTTAAGCAGTTGTTGCCTGACTAGAGAGTTGGAAAAGTTTGAAAAGTTAAAACAGTTTTAAGTTCAATGGCAAGTTACAAGCATGTCACTAGCATGTTTCTAGCATGATTAGTGTGGTACTAGCATTTTCCTAGCATGATTAGCAAGTGACTAGCATGTTCTTAGCATGATTAGCAAGTGACTAGCATGTTGCTAGCATGATACTAGCATGTCATTAGTATATTTAGCAAGTGACTAGCATGTTCTTAGCATGATTAGCAAGTGGATAGCATGTCGTTAACATGATTTCAAAGTTACTAGCATGTAGCTAGCATGTTTCTAGCATGATTAGCAGGTTACTGGCATGTTGCTATTATTTTTGTAGCATGATTGGCAGGTGTCGCTAGCATGTCGCTAACATGTTTCTACCATTATTAGCATGTTACTAGCATGATATATGTTCAGAACAATAAATAGGTTTTAAGAAATTATTTATCATTTATAAATCATTTAGTGACTCTAGTTTGGTTCTATTTAATGTCATTTGTTTATAGTTGTAGTTAACATCTATAGATATAGTTAAACAATGAAATATGTACATTTTCTATGCATGTCATATCAAGCATTTATTATTAATACCATTTTGTATTTCTGGAAAAATTTATTTCACAATTATTTTTTATTCTAAAATTATATAATATAATTCTGTCTCCTGTTGCAACCTCAGTTATCATTTAAAATATATTAATTGTGTTCTCGTGAAATCACTTTATGACTCTCTTCATAAGCATCAGTCTGCTTTCAATGCATTCAGAGACCTGCAGCTTTAGACCTGCTCCAGTACTGTAATACTGTATTGTAGAAATATCAACAAACTTGACATTTGGAATACTGCTTTACAATCAGAAGTGAGGAACATGGATTTTAGCCGGTTGTAGACAATATGAAAGGTCAGTGTGGGAATGAGATCAGCACTGTCCTCTCATCTGACATCAAACTGAGCGAATTGTTTTCTCATGTGCTCTGTAGGACAGTATTTTGACCAAGAGCCGAGCTTAGATAGAACTGCAACGTCTGTCTGGCTGACATTTAAATTGACCAATCACAGATGGTTTGTAGTTGCTTTAGGGGCGGGGCTATCTGGGGTAGTTTCTGTGGTGGCAAAAACACAGAAATTGAATCTTTTTTCTGACACCTTACTGAATAGTTATGAATAGTTTAAGTGTTTTCTAACAGAAGAGCGACGTCCCACAGACTCCAGGGTCAAACTCCAGTCCTTTATCACTTAATTGCTGTTTTCTGTCAGAGCAACCCAATTAGCCTCGGGAAACTATCTGCCTTGCCAATCGGATGATCGATGCAGGATGTGAATTAGTCATTTTGTGACAAATTCTTTCAAGCTTGGGAAAAAAGACGTCCTACTTTGTGAAACGACTAATCCGATAATCCAACAGGGTTGTGCGTTTCTTACCGCGCACAGGTTTCCCGCCTCTTACAAGTTCCTTGATCTTTACGTGTCCCTGTGAAGCCGAGTATGAAATTGAATGCCGTGTCCTTTAGTTCAATCCCATGAGTAAATAGACACGCAGGAAGATTGCATCTGAATTTAGCCGACTTGTCAAAAACATGCTGATGGACTGAAAGTCACTGGGATGTTCCTGTACCTGCGTGTTTCTAATGCTCATATCTAATATTGTTTTTAATGCATGTCTTTTTCTCTGTCTCCCTTCATATTCAGTACCTGTTCTGTACGTTAGGGATGTTTCTTTTCATTATTGTGAAGCAAACTAGAAAACAGAGTCGAAAACAGGAAATGAATAATTCAGAAAGGATCCACACACTAAAATAGAGAATTATTGTTTTTGCTTGCTAGTTTTCACAGGTGTTATTAACATGGGAGCGAAAAGCAAAAACATATTATTATTGGTGCTGGTTAATGCAAACAGTGGCATTATTAAAACTTATTACAGTGGCTGATGATAAAAACAATATACTGTAATATACTGTCCCCAGCTGAAGTTTTTTCCATAGAAAGACAGATATAGTGATGAAAGCCAATATATTAAATGGCACAGATGTTTATTCACGGAGTAATCCACTATTTTGTTGAAGGGGGTCAGAATGGCAAGTTTCACCTGAGATTTGGAGCCAAATTAGAGGGGTGTAAAAATGACTTTAGAAAGCTGGAAGCATCATTATTTTATTTGTAGATGGAGATTGTTAGGTCTACTAGTGAAATCTGTTGATTTTAGCCATATTTGTTTCATTGTATGCCAATGGGGGCATTCAGAAATGGCAAAGAAAGCACTTTTTGCCTCAAGTTTACCTGCCTGTAACTCAAGAGGTATTAAAGATATCTTAACATCCTTTTAGATTCTGGTTCTTAATAAACTTTTATTTTGGTATCTTCATTTTAAAGGCCCTCGAAGTTTCAAAAACAGAGATATGGAGATCTCAATGTGGCTCCATGAGCAAACTGCACAAATATTGTAGACATTTTCAATGGTCAAGAACCATATGTATGTCATTTTGCATAAAGCTGATACTTCTTTCTTTTAAAGAGTAATATCTGAAGAACAAATCATGTTGAGACTAGAAATGCATTTTGTGATTTTCTACCAACACAATTGCATAGAAAAATCCCTGCCAGCATCGAGACTCGAACCTGTGATATTTGCATCTGACTCTAACCATTGGGCCACAATTGCAAAATTGGACCATGTAAATGTAAGGGTTGGACAGATGGTGGAAATTAGTCATTAAAAGCGAAATTACACTCAATGACAGAGCAACAACGGCCATGAAAAGATCTGGCATGATGTGATGAAAGCTATTTCGATGACTTTATTAACGATTAGAACGCGTCCATCCCGTGCGAGTTGTAGATCGTTTGATTGAAAGATCAAACTGTTTAATGAATGTTTCACTTGTGTTGTAGTTTCGCTTCAGGCTCTGTTCAGACAGGACTAGTTTTCCCTGAGGGGAGGTTGTGTTTTATTTCACAGGCGTACTTTGTGATTTTAATTCTTTCCAAACTGAATACATCTGTAATTTAGGATAGAGTTAGAGCTGAACTAGACAGTACATGTGTATGGGTTTGCATTGTTTTGATTGCACTCTTTGATTGAGTGTGTGAAGCCATTAGTTGGGAACGCTCTTTTCAACTCTAGCTTAACTCATAATTTAAAGTAGTTCAAATACCATTTTTTTTCACAGAAATGCTATTGAAAAACCATTTTTGGTTCCTCAATGATGCGAAGAGTTAGATGTAGTACAAGAAGTTTCACTTTGGTTACATTTGCTGCTTATTCTTGCCCCAAAAATGACGATTGCAACCTATTTTGCTGTCATACAAGATATATTATAAATTGGTCAAATGGACGCTTTGCAACGAAATACACAAAACAGAAATAAATGTAAATTTAAACCCATGAATGAATGCAAACTGTTGATTTCTATAAAACAGGTTTGTAAGATGAATTAACTAGATTTTTATGTATCATCAACCTTAAAAGAACGTGAATTAGTGAACCACTACTCCTCCATCAGGTGACTACAAAGGTTATGATGACATGCATGTCCTTTATTTTCCCGGTCTGCATTAATTCAGCTCCTTTTTTCCATCCCGTTGTTTTTCTTCCTCACTTCCTGTATATTGTTGGCTTTTTCATTTCCGTTAGAGCACTTATGCCTCCTGCTTCTCCTTTATTTGCACTATCGGCCGGTTTCCATCTATTACGCATTACCTTCTCTCTCGCTCTCATTTAGCGGCTCTCGTGGTGAGAGTCTCCTGCTGTTCGAGGCTGCAGGCCATTACTGTTCATTACAGGCAGAGCCAGAGGTCAGCGGGGTCACAGGATACACTAACACTGCTGTAATAGAGAGACCAGGAACCAGAGAGCAGGACTCGTAGACAGACAGCTGAAGATAAAGCACTCAGGTCTCCGTTTTCATCAAAGGGTTTCAGAACAAGCTTTACATCATTAAACTCGATCTGCGTTTGCTGAAGGAGAGCGCAGTGCTTGGAGGATAAGAATCATGTCTTGGGCTTCGGTGCTGTTGCTTTACTGCTGGGAGCTTAAAAGATGCAAGAAAGATAAACCAATCACTGTTGGGTATGCAAATAGACATAAACGTCCAGAATTCAAAGTTTAAATGGAGCCTTTGCAACAAAATGCACAAAACAGAACAAATGTGAATTTGCAAACTGCTGATTTCTATAAAACAGATTTAAAAGATGAATTAACTCGATTTTTAACAGAAACTGTAATAAAAATAAATAAATACATTTTTGGAAAAAGCTTAAACGAAACAAAAGTATATTTTAGGGCTGTGCAAAAAATCGAATGCGATTTTCATGCACATCTCGTCAGTAAAGACGCTCCTGTAATCAGAAGTATATCTCCAGCACGTGCGTTCAGATCAGGGTTGCCAGGTGTTCACAACAAATCCTGCCAAGTTGCTTCTCAAAACTAGTCCAAAACTAGCCCAATCGTGCCTCCAGAAGGTTCCCCATTAAAAATTGCTTCCCGAGTTTAAAATATACGTTTTTTAGCAGGGTTGCCTTGGTAAAATTATTTTCTTTGTCGATTCTTTGTCGATTTTGAAAGTGATTTTGTGTTAGTTGTCGGTAGACTACGGCTTTGTGTAGTAACTGCCGCTCCACCTGAACCAGTGTTGCCAAGTCTGCGGTTGTTTTTCAACCCCAATACCAATAACATGATATTTAGCCCCTAAAATGCGAATTTTACCAAGGCAACCCTGCTAAAAGAAACGTATATTTTAACCCCGGGAAGCAATTTTTGTCGGGGAACCTTCTGGAGGCGCGATTGGGCTAGTTTTGGAATAGTTTTGAGAAGCAACTTGGCAGGATTTGTTATGAAAACCTGGCAACCCTGATCTGAACACACGTGCTGGAGATATACTCCTAATCACAGGAGCTTCTTTACTGACGAGATGTGCATGAAAATCGCACATCTAGTTTTTGTTGCAACCTTTAACTTTGCCATCAAAGAAACATGAAGAGCTGTAACCTTAGAGGTTGCTAATCGGTTCTTAGCATGTTGCTACAGTGTGTCGTTGCTACAGTAGGGTGTTTTGGGTAAGTTGGTTGGGTGTTGCTACTATGTGGTTGATAGTGTTGTGGGACGTTGCCAGAACGTTACTATATAGTTATAAGGGTGTCGTGGGTGGTTTGCTAGATAATTGATATGTTCTGAATGTTGCTTGTTGGTTGCTTACTGTTTTGCATTCAAGTCTCTGTGATACTCTTTTAGCACCGAATGTTGAGCTTTGATCACATCACTAATCCTAAATATGAGCAATAGTAATATTGATGCCGCCCTAATAAACAGCACTGAAAAATCAATGTCAGAGTAACAGCTTAATGTTTCTCTCCACTTCTGTGATCAAGTGCATCGATTGCATTGGACCTGTAATCAATCGGTGAGAAGTCACGGGATAAAACTGCAGATGCGCTCTCACTTAAATCCATGCATTTCTGACAAACTTGTTTGTAACACCTAATCAATGACAGCGCTGTGCCCCAGACACTGTGAAGGCACACTGAATGTGCTAATGTAATTCAGTTTTTTCAGACGTGTCTCTGGCTGTGAGTTTGCATTTGCATTCTGCTGATTCAGATGCATTTAAAGTGCTCTTCTTTAAAACAGCTACGGTTGTTTACAACAGGGGCATAGCCATCTTTTCAGAAGTGAGGGGGACAGAAATTACACACACATACATGCATACACACATACATACATACATATATATATAAAACATTACAATATAACGTTTCTATCTATATAGCCTACCAGTCAACAGTTTGTGAACAGTAAGATTTTTTTGTTTTTAAAGAAGTCTCTTCTGCTCACCAAGCCTGCATTTATTTGAAATCAGCTTTGAAATCTCATTAAATTACATTTTGAAATATATTAAAATAGAAAAGTTATTTTAAATAGGCTAGTAAAAATATTTCCAAATTTTACTGTTTTGTTGTACTTTATCAAATAAATGCAGGCTTGGTGAACAGAAGATACTACTTTATAAAACATTAACAGGCTTACTGTTCAAAAAACTTCTGACTGGTAGGATACTATAGGCAACTTAAAATTTTCTCTGATTTCTAGCTTTTAATTGGCTTATAAATCTATAACTGCTGGACAATAACAAATAATAATGAACTCTTTATATACTACAAACACTTTTTTAAACACAATAAGGCAGAATAGTTTTTATACTGTAATAATAGCATTTTTCATATACTTTATTTATCACCTGCTGGAGATGACTTGAAAAAAACACATTGTCGCAATCGTGTCTGTTTTTCTCATAGACTGTATAAAAGGTTTTATAATAATAAAACCTTGGACGCTGTTGCCCATATTAGGAGTTTCCTGGTATGATTTTCTGCTCGAGAGCGCCCTCTGGCTTCGAGTATGAATGAAACACACACTGCAAGAGAGTTTAGTGCTCCGTGATGTTCTTCTCGACTTCTAGGTACAAATAAAACATCAGGTCATGCGCAAACTATCCTGTCTCTTTGAGTTAAAATTTTCATTTATTCACACCAGCTCTTGAAAACCTCTATATGAACACACTTGACCGAAAAAGTGTGGGGGACAAATTTCTGTGTTATCAAAAGTGTCATTTATTTATCACTATTATCTACTGCTCAAAATACCTGGGGGAGGGGAGCTTGTCATACAAAAGATTTAAATATTTCAAA
Organism: Carassius gibelio; assembly: GCF_023724105.1. Taxonomy (NCBI): domain Eukaryota; kingdom Metazoa; phylum Chordata; class Actinopteri; order Cypriniformes; family Cyprinidae; genus Carassius; species Carassius gibelio. The sequence continues at coordinate 1,730,742 of NC_068386.1, read as the reverse complement.
TATAACTCTGACTGAATCATTTGAATCATTGAGTCATTGACTCATGAAGACTCACTCTGACCTGTTTGTAAATTTGTGAGTGAATCATTTAGTGCAGTTCACGAACCGATTTAACAGGTTTATTGAAAACAATCAGATTATTCACGACATAGCATGTGGTGATTTCTCCAGTTCAAAATACGAACCAGTTGGAATGTTATAAAATAAAAGTTTCTCTAAATAAAAATACTCCGATAAAGTACTGATGCTGTAAGAAATCGAAAATGTGACCCTGGACCACGAAAACTTAAGTTTCTGGGGTGTATTTGTAGCAATAGGCAAAAAAAACAAAAACAAAAAAACACTGTATGGGTCAAAATGATAGATTAAAGATAGATGCCAAAAATCATTAGGATCATGTTCCATGAAGATATTTAGTAAATGTCCTACCATGAATATATCAAACGTTATATTTGATTAGTAATATGCATTCCTAAGAACTGTATTTGGACAACTTCAAAGGTGATTTTCTCAGTATTTAGATGTTTCTACTCCCTCAGATTTCCATTTATTCCAGATTTTCAAATATTCTCTGATGCTAATCAACCATACGTCAATGGAAAGCCAATTTATTCAGCTTTCAGATGATGCATTAATCTCAAACTCGGGAAAATTTACACTTAAGACTGGTTTTGTGGTCCAGGGTCACAAATATAGTCATGCAAGATAAGGCATAAACATGTACTTTATAAGTATTAAATATGCTAGGAACATGCATGCTAATAAGCAGCTAGTTAATAGTGAGTATAACAAAAGTGTTACTAAATGACTTTGTTATTGTGAGTCAGTCCCTGTTTCTCCAGGTCCAGCCTAGTTAGAAACAGTAGTTTGGATTGGGAATCTTGCATCTGTTGAGGCTTATAAATGGAGCAAATCATTGTGCAGCCCGCCACTTCCAGACGGAGAGAACAAATGTGTTACATGCCAGTTGGAATGTACAAGACTGACCCTGGACCGTCTCCAAATCCACCCCTAAACCCCCTGTGTCTGGTCTGGAGGCGCCAACGCAGAGGAGCATTGTGGGATTTTTAATGAAGCCCAACTCGATCTACCGTGTGTCCATGGAAACTTCGCTTTCCTTCGCTTGCTTTTCACCAAAACTGAGACAAACTAACAATCAAAGCCGACCTTCAAATAACCTCCAACATCTCGGCCTCTTTTGGCAACTGGATGAGAAGAGCGATTGAATGAACTCCAGAAACTCGCAGTTAAACACAGAGCCAGAGGAAACGTTTCAGCTCAATCTCAGTGTAATCTGCTTGAGAAACAACTACCTCAATTCATGCAAAAGCAACACTACCTCCAAAAATATTTTGGTGTAAATGTATTGCATTTGGATCATACAGTTATGCATTAATGAAATGGGTCAGAGTTCGGTAAAAAACTGAATGCATTTTAAAAACACCGTAATCATGTTAGAATCAATGCATTTGTTTGAGTCTCATACATTTTTACTAACTGAATATTGCTTGCTATCCATAATTTAACCATGTTCATCCATTTAAACAATTTTTCACAATGAACAGACTATGGTGATTGTAAGCAATTTGAAGGAATGTATTTTGAGAAAATATTTAAATCAAATAGATGATTTTTGCATGCAGAAATCTTACCTAAGCTCATTATTTTGGTAAAACTGTGTAATTCAAATGGGTTGGAAATGGGTTTTATATGCAATTCAAACACACAAATCTTAAATTTAGGCCTATATGAACAGTTTTAATTTACTCCCCTCATTGTAATTCTGAAGCTATATTATTTTCTTCCATGAAACACAAAGAGAGTTTGGAGGTTGTTTTAGTCAGCTTCTGTTTACCAAGGAAAGAAGATGATGGTTTATGCAGTCAAGCTCCAAAATGGCCAAAACAAATCATATAATTATAATAACAGTCATGCATATGGCATGCAATTTTAAGTCGTTATTCACTAATAATCTTCCCATCTGCTGGAGCTCTTAAATGTGTGTGCATTTATTTAAAAAACAAAATGAGTTCATGCATATGTGACATGAAATGAGATTTTGAGAGCTGTGGCAAAGGGGAAGATTATCTGTTGCTTTGATATTGATTTCATGATTTATACATGTCACATTAAAACATACACACACAAACAAAACTTGACTTTCTCTATGCAAGTTTATAGTTCTTGACTAGAATATAAAGTGGGCTTAACTTTGCTGGATGACTCACACAACCAGTTTGTTGTATTGCATTGCAAAGCTCAAGTTATTTTTAGGTTGATTTCATCTAAAGAAGATGATGTTTATGCCATGTTTATTTTGTCAGTGTTAAAGTGTTTGGACTTAGTCAGACATAACTTCAAAATAACACTGTTTACTTTTTAAATGCATGTTCCTAGTCTGATAATGACGTGAAATGGGTTGCAAATTTCATGCTTTAAAAAAAAATTGCTTTAGTTTTCCCAACCTGCTGCATGTAGAAAAACACGAGTGCATGAGTTTAGCCGTCGTAATGCATTGTTTACTAGTCACATCCTGTCACAGATAACAGATTAAAGCTGGATGCAGCTCCTTAATACGTTCACCGCTATAACATGTAGGTCAGGAACGTAAGCTGTTCATTAAAACACACAGCAGACATCAACTGCTTCCAGCCTGTGGTGAAACGTGCTGGTTTGACAGGAACACCACTTTACCGGTCACAGGAACAACCCGTGATGTCGAGCCGCTCCAATCTCACGCCTGTTTCCTGTAACTGTAGATGTTCTGTAGGCTTTAATGGGATTGACTGTGGTTGGGCCACCAGCGGCTCCCGGCAGCATGTGCTCTCCGTTCTTATCACACTTGTGTCCTTTAATCACATCTCATTTCCTGAACCTCTCGTCTCCTCTTCTCCCTGGAGACTCAGAGTAACAGGTCACTGCTTTTGACACGGTCTTGCTGAATGCACTGTTATTCTAGTATTAGTTATATACTATTACGATTTTTACTATGGAAGCCCGTTTCTGCCAAGAAATTTTTTTTATAAAAAAAAGGTAATTCCAAAAGTTTAATTTAATTAGACCTTGCAATTATTTGTGTTTGTGGTTTCTGCCATGAAAAAAAAAGAAGCTAATTGCAACGTTTTATCTCACAATTCAGACTTTTTTTTTTTCTCACCATTGAAATCTTGGAATTCTGAGTTTATATCTCGCCATTCTTCTTTTTTTTTTTCTCAGAATTGAGTTGCGAGATGTCACAATTGGGTATTTTATCTTTATTATTTAGTTTTTATCCCATGATGGAAACAAGGGAAACAAGCTTCCATAATTTATTAATATTTTGAATTGTTTTGTTTTTTTATCAATTCATATTTTTCAATTCAGTTTGTTTTAGTAAATATGTAATTTTTTTTTTTTTCATTTTTAAATTTTTTTTTTTTTGCTTTAGTTTTAGTAATTGTAATTTTTACTAACTTCACAATTGCTGACATGAAAGAGAAGAATTGTGGAATAAAGCAGTTATTTTAGTTTTCTTTTGGGTTAACTATTCTTTTAAGAGCTAGAATCTTGCTTACATCGATTTTAATTGCATTTTTTTCTTCTAGTTACTCAGAATAAAATGTGGTCTAGTGACCTTCACTCGTGTTTCTATGAAGTCTTTAAGACCACTGGAGACTTTGCAATGAATTTTGTTGTGTTTTATAATTTAAAAGGGTTTTGCACCCTTAATCTAAGCCCTTCACAGCAGACTATTACACAACACCCAGTGCAGCATAGTTTTTTTTTTTTTTTTGCAAGACCAGCATCAACAGGACAAAGTGCATTGGGTGTAATTTAAGTTATTGATCCGTTTTACCTGTGTTTTGACCTGATGCATTATTGACAATAGATATTGGACTTTACAGAAATGTGGGGTCAATAGATCTATAAAACTGGTTAAAGAATGTTAGCCTAGCCGAGATGAAAAGCGGCTCATCTGACTGGTTTGGAAGCATTTATACATCATCACATCATTGCTTGAGCACGTATCTCAGACTCCTTCAGTCCAACTCTTTATCAGCAAAGAACTGTGCTTTATTAACAGCATTTTATAGCAAGCTATGTGTAGACTCCCCCTTCATGTCCCACGATACCTTGTGTTCTGCTGAGCGTGGCGGAAAGAGCCGGAAAAGGCCTGAATACTGTGGGAGGACTGATCTCTGCAGGTCACCATGGACTCAGAATCATTTCCTTTCCCGAATTTGAATCGAGGAAGCAAAGATGAGACAGAATTGCAGTTCTGGAAGAAGTTAAATTACAGTTAATTTCAAAGAAAAAAACTGTCATTTTTTAATTATAAAAGACAACTTTTGAATTTTGGTTTAAAAAGCATAGATGGATGAATGGGTGGGTGGATGATCTATAGATTGGTGGGTGGATGGATGGATGGATGGATGAATAGATGAATGGGTGGGTGGATGGATAGAGGATGGATGGATGATGTGTGAATAGATGTTGGATGGAAGGATGTTCATGGATGGTTAAATAGATGGGTGGGTGATATAGATGGATGGATGGATGGATGTTGGGTGGATAGATGGATGGATGGATGGATGTTGGGTGTATAGATGGATGGATGGATGGATGTTGGGTGGATAGATGGATGGATGGATGGATGGATGGATGGATGGATGTTGGGTGTATAGATGGATGGATGGATGGATGGATGTTGGGTGTATAGATGGATGGATGGGTAGATGGATGAATAAATGGGTGGTTAGGTGGTGAATGAGATATTGATGGGTGGATATATAGATAGATGATGGATGAATGAATGGATAAATAGATGGATGAATGTTTGGCTGGATGACATGTAGATGGATGGATGGATGGATGGATGAATAGATGAATGGGTGGGTGGATGGATAGAGGATGAATGGATTGGTGGTTGAATAGATAGATAGATAGAACAGACATATACAGATAGCATGAGCTTTATTCTAGGCACTGGCTGTTTTTCGTGCATGTTCACCATCTGTTCAGTCTATATGGTTTGGCTGTCAGCCATACGTATAGTAGGCATACTTAAGGAGCTCTGGTTGCATTTGCAGAGAGTTTTTCTTGCATCTCACACACTTTACACTTAAAGTACACTCACGTTTACTTTTTTATCCAAAGTGACTTACGACAAAGGTATGCGTTTTAGCAAGCAATCCACACATGCTGTAGCTTTGCCAAAGTACTGATAAAATGCAGTCGAGTTTGACCGTATCTTCCCTCTAGTTGACTGACATCTGTTAGCAGGTAGTCGAGATGCTCATGATCTATATCGGAGTAGACAGGTGGATCCCAGCAACAGCTGTGATAGTGTGCCCTGAGCGGGGCCCTATGGTGCCGGCCCCTGAATGCATGTAAAATGTGTATCTGAGAATAGATGACTGTATTGGTTTTCCAGGTGTTACGTCAGTGCTGGAGCCACCGAGGTCCAAACATTATGAATATATATATGATCGAGAGCATGAGTGTGTTGATACTTGTTTACATTTTTATCCCAATGGACTACCTATAGGCCCATTCCTGGTCAAGTTAACCAAATTTTACAAACTTCCTCCATTAAAATGTTTCATTTTGTTGATCATTTTCTGAGGAAAGACAAACATCCGCTCTAGATTTGGAGCCGAATTACAGGTGGGGAAATCATTTGAAAGATGACAGCATCATGATGTTATTTTTAGTCAGAGATTGGTAGATCCATTAGTAAAATCAGTTGACTTAAGTAGTCTGGTGACCATTCATAAATGTGGAAAAGGCACTTTTCACTGTTTTTTACCAAAGTTTGCATGCATTTAACTCAAAAAGTATTAAAGATATTTCAATGTCCTTTTAGATTCTGGTTCATAACAAACTTTTCTTTTGTAATCTTCATATTTAAGGCTCAGTGTGGTTTAATCCCAGAGATATGGGAGTCTCAATGCGGCTCTATGTCGAAATTGTTGTATTCTACCAATTTTGTTGATTTGATCCAAAATCACATTATTGAGGTCTTAAATACAGGGGGGTTTAGAAAAATGGCATCATCATTTTGCGGTTTTTACACAGATCTGTTTACTTTAGACTTTTTACGAGTTAGAATTTAGAGTTTTATACCAATTTTGACCATTCAAAAATGAAAAAAAAAATAAACTTTTGATTCAACCCCCAACCCACCCACCGCCAAGTTTTCATTCATTCATATTTTGATATTCTGATTCTTACCAAACTTTACTTTTATAAGGCCGAATGTGGTTCTTTCCTAGAGATATAGGGACCTCAATGCGGCTCCATATCTAAACTGTTGAATTATACCAATTTCTAATGGTTGAAAACCAAATGCAATTTGGTATTTATTTTATGGCATACTTTGGTATCTTGGTACTTTGGTTTCAGCCATGAGATCCATCATTATTTTTTTATCAGCTTTACACTTGTATCTGTGTGTTTGCATTGACTCAAAGAAAAAGCTGTATTTACTCTTAGTATGTGGATAAAAACAGCAGGATTAAATAACCAAGCAAATCGTCAGGGAATCCCTCGGGAATTACAAGCAAGATAATGAAAACCTGGCCACGAATGTATGAAGGAGCACCAGGATTAGAGGAGATTTTTGTTACAGTGACGACTTTGATGGAAACAAGTCAGAAGTCAACAGGAAAATGAGGGTCTGTGGGATATTTCAGTGCGGTGACGTCCAGTAGTCATGACCGCCTTATCTTCAGCGTTCACTAATCGCTGTTGACCAGTTTTACCCAGAAGCTCTTAAGCTCCTTCATGACCATGAGAGCTGATTTCAGTTCAATCACTTTTACTCTGTTTATATTTGTGTGCTTCCGGTTACGCAGGAGTAACATAAACTAATTAATTTGCTCGTGTCTGATTTAAGAAAGTGTTTCTTTAGGAGCATATATAACATTTTTGTATTGTGTATTTATATAACTAGACATTTATATAAACAATCTATTCAATTACATGTATTATATATATTTATATATATATAATGTATTATATATTTTTTTTTTACTATGGTTTGAATTTACAGAAAAATTAACAAGATTTTTTTTTAAAGCTTATTTTTGCTTACATAAGGATGTTAACTTTTTATGTAAAGTTGCATGTATAAGATTGTCCAACTTTATCCGCATACATACAGCAATATATACAATAGAGAAAATCTCACAAAAACATGTCCAGGTGTCAATTAATCCCAAAATCACACTAATATATATATATTTTTGTAGAATCAAACACATTTACCCCAATATATATATTTTTTTATGATTCCATAACATGTATTTTATTATAAAAAAATGTGCATGTATTTATAAGGACAATACATATTAAATAACATTTAATTTATTTTATTATTATTCTCAATATTATTTTATTATTATTTTTAAATTGTATTTATAAGGAAAATACATATTAAATAAATAAATAAAATTGTTTGTTTATCCTGATGCTCATAACATTTATTTTATTTTATTTATAAGGACAATACATATGAAATATCTTTTTTTTTTTTTTTTTTTTTTTTTTTTTTTTTTTTTTTGCATAAGGATGTTAACTTGAAATATCATTGATATTAAATTGATTTGTGTAATTTTATAGGGATCTTACAAATGACAAACAGGTTAGACAGTGATTTGGAAATGAAATATTTCAATTAAAGCAAGGGACAAATTAAGAAAAAAAATATTCAACATCTAAAAATAGACCAAAAATAGAAAACAATAAATTATTTAAAGTTGATATTGATGTCATAAAATGATGCAGGAAATCAAGCTAATAATATTTTGAATTTAAAAATTAGTTTACTGTATAAAGTCAATATATTACCCAATACAATAAAAGGATAGTTCACCTAAAAGTGACATTTACTCTCCAAAAATTGCTGACACTTATTCCGTGAATATATTTATTTTATTTATTAATTTGCTTATTTAATCAGTTTGCTTGTTAGTTATTAGGTAGCTTTTCAGTGAAAATAAACGGGCTTAAATGTTGTTTGGACATTCTTCAAAATATCTTTTGTCTTCCACAGAAGAAATAAGTCACACATTTTTTAAACGACATTATATTATATTAAATGTGCAAATCGTTTTTTGTTTTTTGGATGAACGGTCCCTTTTAGACACGTTTTTTACAAATCAGCCTCTTCTTATAATTGGGTGTTGTGTTGAATTGAAACCAAGATGAACAACGTTTGCAATTTCCCGTAAAAGTTTCCACGCTCAGTCGTTTATCATGATGTCGTCTGGATTTCCAGTATAATGTCGTTTTGCTCTCAGCCAATCAGCTTTGCTCAACTCTGAAAGTGAGTCTGTAACTGTATCTGATTGGCTGACAGATGAGGCTGCTGATTGGATTAGGCCGCTCGAGTTTTAGCGAATGTGATCCGTCCCTCGGTGCGAGAAAAGGTAAATAAGAGGCATGAAATGAGCTTGTTTTCTTGCCTGCAGGGTTTGTGTAGTTTTACATTTGCAGTCGAAGACAGAACAGAGCTAGTAATAATAACCGCATGTTTGAAACGAGAAAAACAGAAGGGAAGTGAAGAAAAGGTGCACTTCTAATTGAATGGTGAATGGAAAATAAGGGTTTTATCCAGACGGCTTGAGATTATGGATGTAATCATGTTTCAGGCTGTAAATATGTCCCTGCGGTCGTTTTCACAGTTTCACTGATCTCTCATGGTGTGAAATTAAAGGTGAATCTTCGAGGTGGTTTTACATCAAGCGCTAATTAACTGGAGCGTCCACCAATCAAGAGGTCTATTGTGCACATTTCCATTTTAATACGCGTCTGCATTTCATATGCGGCAGATTAGCGGGTTTCAATCTTTCTGTGCTTAATGCATTTATTTGACTCATTTCTATTACCTGGCCATGCTAACTTAAAAGGGAAAAAGAGGATCTTTAACCAGTGAATGATTGAACCCTGTGTGAGTAATGATGGGAAACTGCAGCTCTATCAGATCCTTTATGTTATCCATTGCAAAATGTTACGATATTATCGCCCAGCTTTTTATATAAAGTGTATGCATAAATATGTCCAACTTTATCCGCATACATACAGCAATACAATAGAGAAAACCTCACAAAAACATGTCCAGGTGTCAATTAATCCCAAAATCAAACTTAATATATTCATTTTTATTTATTTATTTGAAGAATCAAACCCATTTACCCCAATTGCAATGCATCTGATATTTTTTCATTTTTTTTAATGATTCCATAACATGTATTTTATTATTAAAAATGTGCATTTATTTTATTTATAAGGACAATACATATTAAATAACATTTAATTTATTTTATTATTATTCTCAATATATTTTTGTTATTATTTTTAAATTGTATTTATAAGGACAATACATATTAAATAAAAAATGTTTGTTTGTTTATCCTGATTCTCATAACATTTATTTTATTTTATTCATAAGGACAATGCATATGAAATATCTTTTTTTTCATGCTTCCCATATTATTTATTTTTTATTCTTTTTATATATATATTTTTAATTCATTTATTTAGAAAGACAGTAAATATTGAAAACATTTATATAAATGTGCCACTATTAGCCAACTGGCTTAGTGCTTTAGCCGGAAGTTAAAATAGCCATAAAAACATACAAACATAGAACATGATATAAATCACCATGAATCAGAACAAAAAATATTATTTTCATTATAATTTTTGTATAAAATATTATGCCATTTTTGTTAATTATATTAACAAATTGCTATCATTATACATACTGTAAATGTTGATATAATTTTTACTTTATTACTTTAATTTTACTTGAAATCAGGTCAATTAAGAAGTCTAACAGTAGACTTTTGTCTTGATTTTTGGAGTAAATTGTCACGTGATGTGTGATGAAAGGAGACCATCACTTCTTCATCGCTCTTCATTTCTCCCCCAGTATCTGCTGCGTCTGCAGATTCCTTCAGATGATCATATTATGAGCTGTGTATCGTCTGTAAACAGCAGATTGGAGATCAATGATGAGATCATGTGACAGAACATCAAGCCTAAAGCCTCAGAGGTCAAATCTGGGTTTAAAACCAATAATGCACAGATTATTTATTAGTCATCAGTCATTCTGAGACAGCTAATGATAACGCTTCTGTATTGGTCAAAACTGAATGGCATATACAAGTTTAAATCCATTCCAGTCCACAGTTTCAACATAAACTAATGAACAACATGTGATGCATATTTCTCAGTCATACATGCATGAGAATTCACATAAATAAATAAATAAATAAATGGTATAATTCATTATTAACTGTTTTCAGTGTTGTTTTAGCATCACTGAAAGACTTGTATAGTTTTTTATTAATGTTTAGAAAATGTTCTACGTTTTGTCTATATAGTTTATTTTATAAATGTTAATTTCAGTTTTATTTTTAGCAGTTTTATCAGATTCAGTTAAAATAGAGTACATTTAGATGAGAAAAAAAGTTTTATATTTTATTTAATTTAACATTTATAATATTTTGAGCGATAAAAAATATTATTGAATTTAATTAATTTTTATTTATGTTAATTCCAGTTTTAGTAATGTATTAGTTTGGTAATTTTGTCAATATTATTATTATTATTATTATTAGTTATATTAAGTTTCTGTACGTGTGTGTGTGCATGTGTGTGTGTGTGTTTCTGTATGTGTGTGTGTCTATACATTTGTGTTTTTGTGTGCTTGTGTGTGTGTCTACATGTATGTGTTTGTGTGTGTGTGTCTATACATGTATGTGTGTTTTTGTGTGTGTGTGTGTGTGTGTGTGTGTCATTGTCAAGGCCTCAGACAGGATTTCTCAGTGGCATTGCTAAGCAGTGGACCTCAGTCTCTGCTCTTCTCCATTTATTTGGACTACAGCTCTAATGTCTTGATCTCTCGGTTGTTGTCCTGTAGCACAGGCCGGTGGGTGCAGACATCATTAGTTTGATTATCATAAGCGCACAGAATCACAGCCCGTTTGTGTGAGAAGGAATGTGTTTGTGATGAGTCTCGTCGTCATTCTGGAGTGAAAGGTCAGGCGAGTCTCGTGTGAATTCGGCCTGGTGTTTGTCACAGCTGGAGACTCAACAGACGTCCTGCTTATCTGTATAAAGCTGAATTTACATATAAAGTAAATGAGTGGAAAATGGCATGCGTTTTTGTATTGAAATAATGCACACAAGAGGATTTTAACCCAAAATGTTCTATGGAAGAACGTGGTGTGAATAAATGCACTCTTGATGCTGATTAACCTGATTATATTTCAAGTAGCAACTATTTGTATATTTATTCAGTATAAAAAAGGCCATATATCCACTCTTTAAATACTTTGCATTCAATATTTTTTAGCATTCAGTGTGTTTGATAGTAAAAAATATTTGAAGGGAAATACTATAGAAAAAAAACATTGTAGATTGTAGAGAAATAGAAAATACTTACAGTATTAAGAATAATAAACAATTGAAGCTCCAATGAAAAACAATTGAAACATGAAGTGCTAAAATTACTGAAACCGAAACAGAAATAAAAATAGTAAAAAAAAATATACATTTGAATATATAAGATAAATTTAATTTTGTAAAAAGGTTATTAACTAAATGAATAATAAATGTATTCATTATATTAAATTATATAAAATCTGGACCCAACCCCCCATCCCCCGGTAATTGTCATAAAGTAAAAACCATAAAAAAGTTTTTAACTGAAATAAAATATAAACAATTGTTTAGTTTGAGTGGAAGTATTAAAATAACTAATACTAAATAAAATAAATAAAACAAAATGTAAACTTAAATAATCATAAAAAATAAATAAGTAAGCCTATTTAGGAAAAAAAAACATATTCAGCATATGGAGCGAAGCTGTGTTCTGCACCTAGTTCACGGAGTATCAATATCGGCCTTTTTTACTCCCTAATATCGGTATTGGTATCTGAAACTGAATTAAACATTCAACATAACTCTTTATTTTAACTGCATACTACTTAAACGTTGCTTTGAGCTTAGTATTTATGGTGTAAAAAAAGGCATATTCAACATATGGAGTGAAGCTGTGTTCCATGTTCAGGGAGTATCAATATCGGACTTTTTACTCCCTAATATCAGTATCGGTATCGGTATCGCATAAAAAAAATATATATATATCGGTCTAGGTCTAAAAATAACCCTGTGTTGAACTTGTCTGTTTTAATGATTCAGAATAACAGACCTGGTGTTTATGCCTCTAATTTAATTATCTAAAAAGTGAGACATTTTCGTACAAAACTGAATTAAACATGCAACATACGTAACTTTAACTACACACTACTCAAATGCGGTTTCGAGCTTAGTATTTATGGTTACATAATACATACTCAACGTATGGAGTGAAGCTGTGTTCCATGTTCAGTGAGTATCAATATTGGCCTTTTTTACTCCCTAACATCTGTATCGGTATCGGTATCGCATAAAAAAATATATATATCGGTCTAGGTCTAAAAATAACCCTGTGTTGAACTTGTCTGTTTTAATGATTCAGAATAACAGACCTGGTGTTTATGCCTCTAATTTAATTATCTAAAAAGTGAGACATTTTCACACAAAACTGAATTAAACATTCAACATAACTCTGTTTTAACTACACCCTACTCAAATGCGGTTTCGAGCTTAGTATTTATGGTAACATAATGCATACTTAACGTATGGAGTGAAGCTGTTTTCTGTGTACTGTGTTCAGTGAGTATCAATATCTGCCTTTTTTTACTACCTAATATCGTATCGGTATCGGCTCCCAAAATAAAAAAAACATATTGGTCTGGCTCGAAAAATAACACTATGTTGAACTTGACTTCCGATCTGTTTAATGATTCAGAATAACAGCCCTGGTGTTTATGTCTCTAATTTATTTATCTAAAAAGTGAGAAATTTTCGCACAAAACTGAATTAAACATTCAACATAACTCTTTATTTTAACTGCATACTACTTAAATGTTGCTTTGAGATTAGTAATTATGGTGTAAAAAAAAGGCATATTCAACGTATGGAGTAAAGCTGTGTTCCATGTTCAGGGAGTATCAATATCGGCCTTTTTTACGCACTAATATCGGTATCGGTATCGCATAATAAAAAAAAACATATCGGTCTAGGTCTAAAAATAACCCTGTGTTGAACTTGTCTGTTTTAATGATTCAGAATAACAGACCTGGTGTTTATGCCTCTAATTTATTTATCTAAAAAGTGAGACATTTTCGCACAAAACTTAATTAAACATGCAACATAACTCTGTTTTAACTACACCCTACTCAAATGCGGTTTCGAGCTTAGTATTTATGGTTATATAATACATATTCAAAGTATGGAGCGAAGCTGTTTTCTGTGTACCGTGTTCAGTGAGTATCAATATCGGCCTTTTTTACTGCCTAATATCGGTATTGGTATTGCCCCCCTCCCCTCGCCAAAAAAAAAAATAATCGGTCTGGCTCGTAAAATAACACTATGTTGAACTTGACTTCCGATCTGTTTAATGATTCAGAATAACAGCCCTGGTCTCTATGTCTCTAGTTTTATCTATCTAAAAAGTGAGACATTTTCGCACAAAACTGAATTAAACATTCAACATAACTCTTTATTTTAACTGCATACTACTTAAATGTTGCTTTGAGCTTAGTAATTATGGTGTAAAAAAAAGGCATATTCAACGTATGGAGTGAAGCTGTGTTCCATGTTCAGGGAGTATCAATATCGGCATTTTTTACTCACTAATATTAGTATCGGTATCGGTATCGCATAAAAAAAAAACATATCGGTCTAGGTCTAAAAATAACACTGTGTTGAACTTGTCTGTTTTAATGATTCAGAATAACAGACCTGGTGTTTATGCCTCTAATTTAATTATCTAAAAAGTGAGACATTTTCGTACAAAACTGAATTAAACATGCAACATACGTAACTCTTAACTACACACTACTCAAATGCGGTTTCGAGCTTAGTATTTATGGTAACATAATGCATACTAAATGTATGGAGTGAAGCTGTTTTCTGTGTACCGTGTTCAGTGAGTATCAATATCTGCCTTTTTTTACAACCTAATATCGTATCGGTATCGGCTCCCATAATAAAAAAAACATATCGGTCTGGCTCGAAAAATAACACTGCGTTGAACTTGACTTCCGATCTGTTTAATGATTCAGAATAACAGCCCTGGTGTTTATGTCTCTAATTTATTTATCTAAAAAGTGAGAAATTTTCGGACAAAACTGAATTAAACATTCAACATAACTCTTTATTTTAACTGCATACTACTTAAATGTTGCTTTGAGATTAGTAATTATGGTGTAAAAAACGTATGGAGTGAAGCTGTGTTCCATGTTCAGGGAGTATCAATATCTGCCTTTTTTACTCACTAATATTAGTATCGGTATCGGTATCGCATAAAAAAAACATATCGGTCTAGGTCTAAAAATAACACTGTGTTGAACTTGTCTGTTTTAATGATTCAGAATAACAGCCCTGGTGTTTATGCCTCTAATTTATTTATCTAAAAAGTGAGACATTTCGGCACAAAACTGAATTAAACATTCAACATAACTCTGTTTTAACTTCACACTACTCAAATGCGGTTTTGAGCTCAGTATTTGTGGTTGAATAATGCATACGGTTTTACGTGATGTTCACTGCTCAGTTTTCGGGGAGTATATGGTGATGCTCCACAGTAAATGAGTATCACTGTGGGTTTGGGGTGTCATCGTGTCGGGGCTCGTGTGTGGCGTCTCTCGGTGTGGAGCTACGATAATGAATAGGATTGCGGCGCGGCGTCTCTCTGGAAAGCTGTGATGGATTGATCTGCTGCTCGTCTCATCCGAGTCTATCCATCAGTGGTGCTTTGCCTGTGTTTTCAATATGAATTTGCCACGCTTGAGTGCGCAGCGCCGCCAGCAGCCCCCGGGACCTGCAGCTCGCCGCATTAAAGATCACTTTCTTTCTCCTCCTCCCTCTAACGTAATTTGTCATCAAATCACAAATATTGCTCACGGAGCAGAGCACAAGGCTAAATCAAGAGCGTTCCTTGAGTGTTACGGGTTCTTCATCTCTGTGCTGACGGCACACACAGTATGAGTGAGTGTAATCCGTTTAGTAGATGTATGGAATGGTTGAGGAGATCTTTGTTGTATTTGATGTGCCTTTGATAAAGAATGGCTTTTATTTAGGCTCAGTTGTTATAAAAATGGATGAGTTGAGCAGTCAGACCAGAAAAGTGGTCGAGTTAAATGAATGTCATGAAAACTGTCCAGTGGCCAGCTGCATAACACGGTTTCTTAAGAACTAGCAGAGTAACAAGTCTTATTTTTCTGTACAATTTAATCTTTAAGGTTTAGTTATTTTTTTTAATTTTTTTATTATTATTAAGTTATTATCCATCTTTAAGGGAAAAAAACATATATGTAAATGCAAAGACTAATATACAGTATTATAAATATGCTTTACAAATGTATAGGATAAAGGTTTTTTGTTGTTTGATTCCACTTCTCTGAGAATTAAAATATATATATATATATATATATATATATATATATATATATATATATATATATATATATATACAGTATATATATATATATATATATATATATATATATATATATATATATATATTCCTATGTATGCATTTATAAAAGAATACTATAATAATTATTAAAAATGATTTAAATTATTATACATTATAATTATTAATATGATTATGTTGTTAACAAATACTTACAAATATTGTTAGTAATATATTACAGTAACATATATTTTTATTTAATTTAATATTTGTTAATATTAGCTTTTATTTCCATTTCATTAGCAAAATATTTTTTTACATTTTAAATATATTAATATTAAATATATATTATTGTTTTATAATTGTATTATTTGCTTTTGTCATTTTTACCAAAAACATTTTTTTTTTACGGTTTCAAATTTTTTTGTATTTCATCTTAGTGTTTCAAATGTCAAATTTTTTTGCCAAATTGAAATTTTTTTTTTTAGATATATATGTGTGTGTGTGTGTGTGTGTGTGTGTGTGTGTGTATTTCAATGAACAAGGAACTGTTTGTTTTAGTTCATATTAATAGTAACAGCACAGATTAGATGAGATACACAAACAGAAAGCACAAATTTAAACTATACATGATTAATCACAAAGACGCAGAGCTCACTGTGCTCCGGTGGAGGAGTGAGGACTGACTTTATGTGGGAACAGACCTGGCTGGAGTCACACGTTGAGACGGAGATGTGGAGATGGAGTTGAGATAGAAGAACTGATAGCTTGTGACACTCAGAGCTCCTGCTATCATTCTGGCTCCATCACTTGCTGAGATTAAACCCCGACCGGCTCTGAAGGTGACAAATACGAGCAAGCGTCTCTGGCCCGTGGCAGAATCTCCAGAGGAGGCAGAATGCCACACTGTTACTAATAAGAGGAGCAGGAAATGGGGCACACCTCGGATCCGTAATCACAGCGCTGCGTCTCTTTTGACGTCCTCTGCCAGTGACCTCATTAGCCGGCCCATATCGGGATTAAACCGGGGTCAAAGGTTAAGCTGGACCGCGCTCTCAGAGGGGCATGAGGCATGATTAGAAAGATGAGCAGAGGGAAATGAGGAAAGACGAACAGCTCCCCGGACGTCTGACGTGATTGGAACTGATAAAGAAGATTGATGTACTGTAGAGAGAATCGAGAGTGGATCATGTGCTCGGGGTCCTGAAGAAGATCCAGACGCTCAGACGCTCGTAAAACATCTTCACAACTTCTAACTGATCTAATCTAATAAAGCCAATGAGACATCATTGTGACGGTCCCATAATACTCAACAGATAAAACTTCAAAGCTCATAGAAATCGTCATTTAACAACAGAAATTGTTACTAATTTTATCATAAATATATAAGAATATAAATATAATTTAAAAAAAGTTATTTTAGATATATATAAGAAAGTCTGTGGTCAGTAAGTTACAAAATACAGTAAACAATTACTAAACATATATTCACATAAAAACACTTCTTAAATTATAATTATTTCACAATATTTATTTTTAATTGTATTTTTGATCAAATAAAGGCATCCTTTGGTGAGCATTTCTTTTAGTTTTACATTATTTGTGCATGTATATATATCTATATATTTTATTGTATTTTTTAATTAGTCTGTTAATTTATAAAACAGACTAATAATTAGATTTTGCACATAATTATGCCTGTTCACATCGAATATGTAAATTTTTTAAGTGTTTTGTTTAGTTTTTTCCAGTGCATTTTCACTTAAACTTTGTTTAACTGAATCTGTTAATTTATGAAAGATTTTGCACATAATTCTGTTTATTTAAATTGAATATTTTGCACTAAATAAACATTTACACACACAGTTATGTACATGATCCAGAATGAACACTTCCGACTGACTTCCATCTGCAAGTAAAATTGGCTTTGGATTGAGTCCTCAGTTGGCGTGTGACATTATAAAGAAGTAAAATGCAGCTCACGGTTTGAATGCAATGACACCTGCTGATGTCAGAGCCTCAAAGATGTTCAAGAAAACCTCTGACATCACATGTCAACCTCAGGACCTCAAATGCATTGGTTATTATAAATAATGCAAGTGTTTCTGTGAATGTAATGGCCGTCCAGCTATTATTGATGGTCTGTGCTGTAGAAGATGTGAGGTCTATGTGCTTACCTCAGCATGTTTTTTCTCCATTATTTGTGCGGGAAGAGATGCTTTTCAAGTGCATCCAAACCCAAACAAGACCGAAGTCTTATTGTTATCATATTTTTGTATTTAAATGTTAGTTTTCTCAATGCAATTACAGTTATTCCCACACTATTAGACCTGCTGTTGTGCACACGCTGGTTTGTGCTGGTGTTTTGGTGCAGCATTGCTTGATAGCAGCTTGTAACGTGCAGCATTGCTTATAGTTGCATCACATTATCACACTGGCACACGATGCCCGGGGCTCGCTTTACACCCCAGTTTCTTCAAATCCTCTCGCAGTATTTCTAGGGAGGTCATGGGAAAGGCTGTGGCCTGTGGCTGTTGGTTTCTCATTTCTTTTTCACAGTTCTTAAGCTCCTAATTGAAATGCTCATGAAATGTGCAGTGGCGGGGATTTTGCATCAGAGTTTTGGGAGTCGACGCACTGCTTACGTTTTTATTGCCTCATTCCTTTCCATTGGACGGGTAAAATACCTCATTGTTTGTCAGCGTCATGCATCTACATATAATATGCTTTCTGTGTGCTCAGAGGGGCCGATTGCCTCCCTGTTCATTCCTAAAGCAATAAAGAGCTTGTTTTCTGTGCATTTTCAACATTAAAAGAGGTGAAGCCTGAGCAATCTCATTTAAGGTCGAGTGAATTAAATGAAAGCCTCTGAATGTTTTTCATTAGGGATGTGAAGTGAATTTAATAACTTCAAATGAAATGCAACTAAAGCTCTGGAGTCGTGGGGCTCTCCGTGTGAGACGTAGGAATAACGGATGAGAACTTTTGCAGTTTGAGACTCATGCACACTCACTTTTGTTTAGTTTATGCTAAAATGAAGCATCAGTTTAATTCTGTGCGACATCGTCTGAACCTGAATGAATTGAGATTGAATTGGTTCAGTGTTCGTGTAGCTCAAACAGTAAAGAATGGCTCAAGCAACATTAAGGTCATGGATTTCGATTCTCAGGGATTGCATGAACTGAAACAATGTGTGTAACTTAAATGCAAAGTTGCTTTGGATAAAAGTTTCTGTCAGATGCATAAATGTAAATGCACAATATATTGACCATTTTACAGACCATTACCCCAAATGACAGAACCGTGAACATGTGAATGTGTTGTTAAATTGTTGAAATGTTGACCTATTATCTAAGTAAATATTTTAGGTTGAATGTTTTTGGAATCTCTGCTTTATATTGCAATACCCACCATTTGCTTTAATGTAGTTTTTAGTATTTTGTTGGGTAAAATCTGCCATGTGAAACCAGTGTATTTCTTCAAGTGTGTCGTCTCAGTGAGTTGATGTGTTGTGTTTGCAGGCGGTCTCAGAGGCGCTTCAATCGTGGATTCTCTGGACACACTGTACATCATGGGGCTGATGGAGGAGTATGAAGAAGCGAAGGAATGGATCCAAAACGACCTGGACCTGAACTCGGTGAGCAAACATGGCTGGCTTGTTTCTCCGTGGATTAGCAGCTCTGAATGTAATGCGGTCTGAAGCCCTTGTGGAAAAGCCTTCTATTGATCCAGAGCTGCGCTGGAATCAGTTGTTTCTTTTAACCAACGTCCAGTCCTGGGAATTGAGACCGTTTTGGTCCAGATTAAACATT
The DNA here is from genome assembly GCF_023724105.1 of Carassius gibelio. NCBI lineage: Eukaryota > Metazoa > Chordata > Actinopteri > Cypriniformes > Cyprinidae > Carassius > Carassius gibelio. Next base: position 1,711,416 of record NC_068386.1, on the reverse strand, counting down.
CGTGAGTGGATGAAAGGCCTCCCTTGTGGCTTTGTGTTGACTGTGATGTGAGTCGAGGAATGTAAAGAGAGCGTTACTCACTGATGGGCAGTTCTGGGAGCTAACTAAGAATTGCAATGTAAAGTTAAAAAGCTTGGGTGTTCTGAATAGGATGTTGAGATTATTGATATTGAGATTTTTGACAGTGTAAAATGGCTTGTTGAATCCTTCATTGGTGTGTTTGAGCTGCTGTCATTGCACAAGCAGAACGCTCTTATTGCATTCTGATGCAAGTCAGCAAACTGCTCAGATCTTTCCTGAAGCTTTTTTGGCAGTTCATTTAAGGCCCCAGTGGTGTTTTGAAAGCTGTGTCAGTGATGCATGTGAACGATGCCTTCTGATTGGTCTTTCTGAGTCTCTATGAATGTAAGTTCTTCTACCACAGCCCCTAAAGAAAGACGTCAAACAAATACAATATAGATATTGCATTAATTTAATTTCATGTCCATTCTATAATTGACCCCAATGTCAGTTTAGTTTTAGTTCTGTTGAACGAGAGAGAGAGAGAGAGGGACAGAGAGAGAAGGAGAGAGAGAGAGAGAACCGAGAGAGAGGGACAGGGAGAGAGAGAGGACAGAGAAGGACAGAGAGAGAGAGAGGACAGAGAGACAGGGACGGAGAGGGGAGAGAGGGGGATGGGGGGAGAGAGGGACGGCGAGAGGGACGGAGAGAGAGGGACAGGGAGAGAGGGGGACAGGGGGAGAGAGGGACGGAGAGAGAGAGGGACAGGGAGAGAGGGGGACAGGGGGAGAGAGGGAGAGGGGGACGGGGAGAGAGAGGGACAGGGAGAGAGGGGGACAGGGGGAGACAGGGAGAGGAGGACGGGGAGAGAGGGACAAGGAGAGAGGGGGACAGGGGGAGACAGGGAGAGGGGGACGGGGAGAGTGGGACAGGGAGAGAGAGGGACAGGGAGAGAGGGGGACAGGGGGAGAGAGGGACGGAGAGAGAAGGAGAGAGGGGGACAGGGAGAGAGAGGGACAGGGAGAGAGGGGGACAGGGGGAGAGAGGGACGGAGAGAGGGACGGAGAGAGAGAGGGACAGGGAGAGAGGGGGACAGGGGGAGAGAGGGAGAGGGGGACGGGGAGAGAGGGGGACGGGGAGAGAGGGACAGGGAGAGAGGGGGACAGGGGGAGACAGGCAGAGGGGGACGGGGAGAGAGGGACAAGGAGAGAGAGGGACAGAGAGAGAGAGTGACGGAGAGAGAGGGACAGGGGGAGAGGGGGACAGGGAGAGAGAGGGACAGGGAGGGAGAGGGACAGGGAGAGAGGGGGACAGGGGGAGAGGGGGACAGGGGGAGAGAGGGACAGAAGGAGAGGGGGACAGGGGGAGAGAGGGACGGAGAGAGAGGGACAGGGAGGGAGAGGGACAGAGAGAGAGGGGGACAGGGAGAGAGAGGGACAGGGGGAGAGGGGGACAGGGGGAGAGAGGGACAGGGAGAGAGGGGGACAGGGGGAGAGAGGGACTGAGAGAGGGACAGAAGGAGAGGGGGACAGGGGGAGAGAGGGACGGAGAGAGAGGGACAGGGAGGGAGAGGGACAGGGAGAGAGAGGGACAGAGAGAGGGGGACAGGGAGAGAGGGATCAGTGAGAGAGAGAGACAGAGAGTTGTGCAGTAATTAAATCTGAATGGCAGGACTGTGATGAATGTCCTGCAGGATCAGCAACAATGTCTCTCTCTTTCTCTCTCTCTCTCTCTCTCGTTCTGTCCATCATATAATGAGCTCAGAGTCACGTGGCGTAGCGGTGAAGCATCTGAGGTGTTCAATTGTGAGTTTGTCATGAAGACAAAGTGTAGATTTACTCTGCACAATTGGTCATGAAGAAAGCGAGTCTCATCTGTCACTTCCGTAGCTTTCAGTCAATCTCCTGCCGCAGTCTTTGCTCTTTAGCTAACAGTTTGCTCACTGATAGAGAGCAGAACACTTCAGTGCACGACCGTCATGCTCTACGACTGGGAAACCACGCCAGAGAGTCTCTAATCACAGCAGAAGATGGCAGCCAATGCGTCTGCATCAGAGTTAGAGACTTCTAGTCAACAAATCAAAAGCTGAGCGATATATCAGCCAGGGCCAATCACTCGATGAGCACTGGGCCGAAACCATTACCATCTGACCAACTGAACAAGTGCTAGCGCCTCCTAGTGTCAGCTCACAGTTTAATGAAACACGCCAGTAGATGTAGAAGTTTTTTTAGTGAATTCTGTCTGAATATTGTGCACATTTATTATTCGATTTTATTTATTTTTACAAAGGAAAACATTTTAATTTTAGTTATGCTTTTATTCAAATATTATTTAATGTGTCTGATAAATGTTTGCAAAATTGTTCGTATTTATTTGTCTATGGCGAAATTTTTTTACAAATCTAAATATGATTCACATATTATTTAGTCTGTTTAGTGAATTTAGAAAGAATATTGTGTGAATTTATTTGTTTGTCTATTTGCTCATTTATTTATTACAGAGGAAAATATTTGAACTAATTGCTTACGATTTTATTCAAATATTATTTATTGTGTTTAGTAAATTTTGACAATTATTGTCTGAATTTATTTATTTTTTGTCTATCTGAAAAAGATTCAACTAATTCAAATATGGTTCAGATATTATTTATTTAGTATGTTGAGTGAATTTTGACAGAATATTGTTAATTTTAATAATTAATTTATTCATTACAGAGGAAAATATTTTAACAAATTACTTAAGATGTTGTTCAAATATTATTTCATAATATTTAGTACATATGTTTAGTGTTTAGTATGTTTAGTATTTTAAATAGAAAAATGTAAGTAATTCAAATATCAATATACACTAATATATTCTAAATATTGTTTATTTTATAATTATTTTATTTATTCATATTTCTGAGCAGAGAATGTATGAAATGCTTAAAATTTTATGCAAATATTTTGAGTAAATTTAGACATAATATTGTTTAAATTAATTGTTTATTCGTTTGTTTGTTCGTTCATCATAGTGCAGATACTTTTCAACCTTTCCAAACTTTGTCTCAAACACAATTTACAGATTTCTAATTTGTTGAACTGGTGTTATATGATGTTAATAATGTAGAAAATTACTAAAAACTGAAATTTATTCTGGTACTTCACCTTTCACTCCCAGAATCACGAGAGAGCAGAAATCCACACCTCAGCACTTCATCTGTTTCTTCACTCACTCCTTCGATACCAATCAGACACATAAATACATAAATATGTATGTGTGTGTGGAACTCAGTCTGCAGTCTAAGCGTGTAGCCAGATGCCTGATGGATCTGTGCGACGGGAATAGCAAGATTGAGGGTTGCGATCGGGTCAGACGAGAGGAAGAACGAATGACTTTCCAGATCCAGCCAGTCAAATGCGATGCAGCCCGGATCTTGTAGAACGACAGTGAGATTTGTCTTCTGAATAGCTGGCGTCCGTGAGCAGAATGACTCCGTGTATTTCACACCGGCGTGGGCTGGAATGAGCAATTGCAGGTTAATCCTAGCGTTAGCGTGAGGCCGAGCGGGCAGGACGCTGTCGAGAGCGTTTATCTTGAGGTTGGAGTAGAAATGTATTCAGAGGAATGACTTTTTAGGGTTTCGAGCCGAACACAAACCGAGCAGAATCCTAATGTCAGTGTTGATACCGCGGGATGCTAATCTGATTAGTTCCATTCTTCGCTGCTGATGTGATTCACCGCCGCTCGCTTCAAATCAGCCAATCACAATCTCAACACAAAGGGTAATTGGAGGGAATTTCTGCTCTCCAAGAAGCATTTTCTTATTACCGACTCTGATTTGATTGCCCTATTCAGTCTTTCAGAAACGCGATGGCTTGTTGGCGACTCTGATGGCGGCCGATGACAGAGTTGATTAAAGTTTGGAGCGGTTGGCTCTGCATCTTCAGCTCGTTAACATGATTGGCACTTTTTTCCAAGGTGACTCAACACTTCGCTTAACACCTAACAGAAAAATCTGTTCTGGTGTTTTTCTAAAGCTCCCATTAAGTTAGGAACACGTTTTTGAAACATTACAAATCTACAGTGTCTTTTTTTATGGATTAAAACCTTTTTTTTCTTGGTTATACAAAGTTTAAAGGAGTCATATGCTGCTAAAAATAACAAATTGCCTTTCCAAAATGCAAACTATATTATATTATAAATAATAATAATCTTTATTTAATACGGTAAACAAACATTATTTTTACTTCAACTTGTAAGACTTACAATATTTCAGTTGTCAAATTTCTAATTTAATTTAATGTTTTTTCATCTAATATTTACATTTTATTTCAGCGTCATTTCGATTACGCAAAATAATTTTTAAATTGTTTTAGTATTAGTTAAAAATATCAACACTGTCATCTACGATAACTTTCAAATGATCATTTTGATTCTAATTCACATTCTCACGGTTTCTTAATCAAGTAACTCTCTAAATTCACTGTTTTTTGTAGTGAAAGCCTCTAAAAATCTCCAGCTGGCTCCTATGAGACGTCCTGTACAGCTTATCTGAATGATTGACAGTAACTGAGTGGGCGGAGCTTAGTGAAGGGCCAATTAGTCTTGAATACTCCACGCTTCTGAGACCTGGAGTTCATTCACTCCAGGAGCAGATGACAGGCGTCAAGTGCGTTTCTGCATGGACACGGTTGACATTTTCAGAGATTTGATTCTGAATGAGCATTTGACATTATTGCTTATCAAACCATGGAGCGCAAATTATATTTCACGGGAAGATACGCATACTTTCAAGAGTCAAAATAAGAGGGCGGATAATTAGCATGCTCTTTGAGCTCTTGAATAGAGACTTCCTCGCTGAGAGTCTCTCCTGGGCGTCATCTGAGGGAGAGAGATAGAAACTGATGGGGTTTGCCAGTGCAGATCTCCATGCAAAGCTAACTGAGAGAGAGTGTGTGTTCTGATTTTTCATGAATCTGTGGTCACAGTTTTGGTTCGATAGAGTAAATAGTTGGTGATAATAAACGTGCACCAATTGGGAAATCGTAGACTGATATTGATTTCTTAACACGTTCCCTCAGTCTAAATGCCACTGCCTTCCTTTTTTAATTCATTCATTACATCCATGTGCAACAGAATGAAGAATAACAATAATAGCTTTTTATTAATATTATTTTATTTAATGTTATTTTAGTGAACTGCACCTTAAAAAAAACCTGAAAATAATACTGAAACTCCTGAATTTGAAACAAAAATTATTATTTTAAATATATATAAAAAAATTATTTTATTTCTCATTTTAATTTAGTTTAACAAAGTACTTAACTATGTCCCCAAAAAAATCTAAAACTGAAATAATGATTAAAAACGATATGTGTGTAATTAACTTACTATATAAGTAAAAATGACAAAAGCACAACAAATGAAAATTACTCAATTAAAATGAAAACACAAATATTAATAAAAAATTACAATTGCAATGACACATGACTGATGCAATTTAACCCCCCATTATCATTATCATAATGCAAAGAAAATCTCATTAATAAATTTTTACAAATTATATAATACATTTATTAAAAACTACATAAACATTAAAAACTAAATAATGAATATTAATGAAAACAATATATATATATATATATATATATATATATATATATATATATATATATATATATATATATATTAAAAAAATCAAAATCCAAACTATAATAGCATCGCAATGATGCTAAAATGCTACTGACTGTGACATGATTTTATTTCATATTTTACCTCCTAATTTTCATGATATGAATGAAATTACTGTAATTAAAAAGATTATCACAAGTAGGTTTCATTTTTGTTAAATCTGTAAATAATTCCAGGTGTAATGTGGCCTAGACATGATTTTTGACAGAATATGTTATTTAGTTTAGTTAAGTTTATTAATTTATAGTGCACATTTCAAAACAGCATAAGTTGCAACCAAAGTGCTGTACAGTGGTATTAAAATTAAAACGATACTAAAACAGAATTAACACAGTTGATCAAAACCTTGAAAACATGTAAAAAATATAAACGCCATCAATTCAAAACATAAAGAATACATATAAGTTTTTAATGAAGATAAAAGTAGAAACAGAAGTATATAAAGAGTTACAATAAGCCAACTTTGAGGAAATAAATGCATGAATAACAGTTTCAAGATCTTTCTTAGCGAGCATCATCTTGATTTTGGTAATAAATCTTAGCTGAAAGAAATTACTATTAACAATAGAACTAATCTGCTTATTGAAATTCAAATTAGAATAAAAAATGACACCAAGATTTTTGACACAGTCATGAACATTTGAGGATAAAGAACCAAAATGATTAACTAGACTAGGACTACAGGTCCTATCTGGTGAGGCGAAGATAACAATTTCAGTTTGTCATTGTTTAGCTGAAGGAAGTGCGTGTCCATCCAACATTTTTAGTCACACAGGCAGTCAAAAAGGCCAGACAAAGAACCATTATTATTTTTAATAGGAAAGTAGACCTGTGTGTCATCAGCATAAAAGTGGTAAGATTAATTGTGTTTCTGTATAATATGACCAAGTGGAAGCATACATAATGCAAACAAAAGAGGACCCAGGATAGAGCCCTGGGGTACACCGTGATGTATTTGGGCATGGGAAGGAAAACCATTCCCTTTTTTGACAGAAAACTTTCTACCTTTGAGATAACAGGCAAACCACTCCAGCACAGAGCCTCGAAGCCCAGCTACATTTTCTAGTCTGTGTAAAAGAATATTATGATCTACAGCGTCAAATTCTGCACTCAAATCAAGCAAAACGAATATACAGCCACAATCTGCATCCAGAGTGAGTAAGATGCCATTTAAAACCTTCAACAAAGCTGATTCAGTACTATGTAGTTCCCTGAAACCAGTCTGAAATTTGTCAAAAATACTAAAAGCACTCAGGTATGAAGATATCTGATGGTAAACAACCTTTTCCAGAACTTTGGAGATGAAAAACAGTTTAGAGATGGGTCTATAGTTGTTAAAGTCATGCTGATCTAAGGGAGTTTTTTTTTTTACAACGACTGTACTGTATTATGTTTGAAATTAGTAGGTATTGACAGAATAAATGAGATTAATCCCCCCAAAAAAGCAGTCAGTGACTTCAACTAAGGGTTGATATTGAGCAGTGAATCAGTAGGTTCTCCGGCGAGTCAGATTTGAATAAGTGTTTATTAACTCAGAGTTTAAAGGCAGTTCTGAAGTGAAGCCCTAAAGCAGCTTCCAGCAAACCTTTGCAGCTTGTATCAGTTTTACAACACTAAAGTTTAACAACCAAACAATACTCTGATGACAGAGCCATGAGTAAATCACACCGCAGGCGTCAGGCCCCTGCGACAAATAAATGTGTGTTCAAAATCTCTCCTCACCTTTCAGACTTCAGTTTATTTCTTTATAGTACAATTAGTCTTCCAGATTGCAGTTTAATGAATTTCAATTTGATCTTGATGAAGTTGAATCTGATCCTCGGTTGTCTGTCGCACAGCAGAATCCTCTCGACGGCTGAAGTGTGAACTGACTATGGAATGTGGCTATCGCTGGTTTGTTTGCTTGTGAATTTAATTAATTCGTCATTACACGTCGACGCGCTGGAGATTTTGTAGCAAATGACATCAGATGCATCATAGGCTCCGTTTACACTGAAAGGAATAGTTCAGACAACAATATACTCAGCCTCAGACCATCCAAGATGTAGATTAGTTTGTTTCTTCAACAGATGTGGATGAAGCATCAATGGATGTCCTGCAGTGAATGGGTGCCATCAGAATGGGAGTCCAAACAGCTGATAAAAACAATCCACATCATTCAGACACTGTTAAATCCAGCTAAAATAAGAGTTAATAATCCATAATGACGCTTTAACCCGTGAAAAAGTGTCTGATTGGTCTGAATCAGGAGAGAAATCTGCACGGATCAAACACTGTTTACAAAACCAAAAAAATATATCTGGCTGGATTTTGATGTACTGACAACATCTAAAACATGATTATGAATCTACAGCCAAAGAATCGTTAAATAAATTATGAATTTATCATAAAAAGCTAAAAGTGCAACTTAAAAAAGAAAAAGCTTGATGTAAAATCAAGAATAATAAAGAATATGTAGAAATAATTTATAAAAACTAATGGACAAAGATATGTAGGCCTTCAATGACAATTTTAAGAACATAATTGCAATACAAATATATTTTGAGTCACTAATGCAAACTCTTAGCTTTAAATCTAACCATAATCATAAAAAAAAAAAAATAACAGGATAATAAAACATGACAGACAGACAGACAGACAGACAAGTGCACTTAGAAAAACTGATTGCAAAAACATAAAAATAAAATAAAAAAACAGTGTAACTGACAACTGAGTACACTAAAATCTAAATATAATATTTGTAAATAAGGATTTGTTCACTTGTATGTCTTTAAAGTTGCTCATATTTAAATAATTTAAGTGTTCAATGCTTTTGAATACATACATTTGTTATGTTTCAGTGTCTATGCAAACATCAATACATGTATTTGTGGCAGGACAACACATTTAAATACACTGTAAACCCTGATAAGTTCACAGAACTCAAAAAATATTTTGCCTTAAATTATCTCAGAGTTATCTTAAATAATTATATTTCTGAACTTATAATTAGGGAGTCATTCACTCATAATTTTATCTATTTTTCAACTCCTATAATGTGGGAAATACACTCAAAATTAGGCTTTTGCTGTCCATCCTCAGTCTAACCACAGGCTCTACTCTTCACCACAAAGGTAACACTACAAATCCAACATAACATAAACCTTTGTAAAATCTAATATAACACAACATTTATGTATTAACTTATGTCCCTCTATGTTAATCTTGTGTAAAAACACACAAAACAACACTTAATTTCTAAATTTATTTTCCTTGTTTTCTGATGCAAAGCATGCTGGGAACTAGAAAACACAATCATTTTAAGTTCTCCTCACTACAACAAATTTTTGAGTTAACAGAACTTATTTAAATTAAGTCCAATGAACTTTCGTTATTATTTGAGTGCAATTAACTAATTTCATTTGATTAATTTCACTGTTCGTTTTTACAGTGTACATATGAATACTTGTTTATATATATATACATTTAAATAATATTTTTTTAAGGTCCCTGATAATAACCAAAAAATGTTCATGAAGTCAGTAACATTCAGATTAAATATCAGACATGAGCATTTCTCAAGATCAGATGTGTCTCTTCATTCTCAGTTCAGATATTCTGTGTTTTTATGGTTATAATGCACATTTCTCACCAGACTTGAGCCTTTCCAGTTTCAATGTATTAATAATTCATGCCATAGTCAAAAAGGTGGTTCTGCTGGCTGGGAATAATTTCTTTTAATAAAGGGAATACATGATTGATGAAGGTGACCTGAAACTAAAAGATATAAATATACAAAATCATCTGGCCCACGCCTGCGTCCTCCTCGAAGCTCGACTGCAAGGTGAGGGAAAAATCGATATTGGAGAAAAGTGTAAATCATGAAAGTTGAGAGAGTTTGTGCTTGTGTGGATCTGAACGACACATTTGAGCATCTCTCGGAGGAAAACACACCAGAACTATTGATGACTCATCTAGCAGACGTATATTCAGAGTCCAGTCCCGTCAAATATATAGGATATATGTTAGTATCTAACGTTTACCAGGTACAACATTTGGAAAGATGCTGAAATGGACAATATTCATGTACTGACAACATCTAAACTGAAAACATTATTATGTGCACTTTGACCATTTTTTTGATACATAAACATAACAATTTCATAGTAACAGACAGAAATATGTTGGACGATTTTAATAACAGATAATAATAGACCAAAACAAATTATACCTCTAAATCCGTGTTCTGTCTGGTCATTTCTTAAAAATATGTTTCATATTTATGCAATCACAATAATTTATTGCAAAAATGTAATAAAACAACAACAACAAAAAAACTATATGGCAACTGAATACATTAAAATCTAAATATTAATGCCACGATTTTCATATTCATATAAGGATTTGTACATTATGTCTTTTAGGCTCAAACATAAATAATTTAAATATTAGATGCTGTCAATACATAAATATTGTATGTTTCAATGTGGTAAAAATACTAATCATGAGATCATGTTGCATATTATTTACACAATTAATTAATACATTTTCTATTCCATCCATCCATCCATCCATCCATCATTGTATCATTCCATTCATCCATCCATCATTATATCATTCCATCCATCCATCATTGTATCATTCCATCCATCCATCCATCATTATATCATTCCATCCATCCATCCATCATTGTATCATTCCATTCATCCATCCATCATTCTTTCGTTCCATCCATCATTGTATCATTCCATCCATCCATCCATCATTGTATCATTCCATCCATCCATCATTGTATCATTCCATCCATCCATCATTGTATCATTCCATCCATCCATCCATCATTATATCATTCTATTCATCCATCCATCATTATATCATTCCATCCATCCATCCATCATTATATCATTCCATTCATCCATCCATCATTCTTTCGTTCCATCCATCATTGTATCATTCCATTCATTCATCCATCATTGTATCATTCCATCCATCATTGTATCATTCCATTCATCCATCCATCATTATATCATTCCATCCATCATTATATCATTCTTTCGTTCCATCCATCATTATATCATTCCATCCATCCATCCATCATTGTATCATTCCATTCATCCATCCATCATTGTATCATTCCATTCATCCATCCATCATTATATCATTCCTTTCATCCATCCATCATTCTTTCATTCAATCCATCCATCCATCCATCAATATTACTTTCAAAATAGTTTTTTTTCCATTGATTTTTTTTCATTCTCAGTCCTTAATTGAATTGTAGTTCATTCCCTCAAAAAAAAAAAAAAGAAAAGAAATCTTGTATGTTGCTCTTATTTCCTATTTTTTACATGTATTTTTGTTTTCGGTCATAGTTTGTGATGTGATTGGATTGCTTTGGTTCAGGATTAGAGTTTTTGTGAAGGAAACGAATGAAAGTGATGCCTCTGAACAAGCGCTCGGTCTCTGCTGTGCTCTGTTAAAATAAAAACCAAGTCCTGCACCATTTCTCCTGTTGACATGTTTTCTATTGAATGTGGAAGTAGGGCACACTCACAAATATCAGACTCTAAGGGCTGAACGACTGCAGCGGGAAGCATAGAGTCACTGCTAGTAATGATTTTCTCTTGCACTCGCTGTTGTTATTGATGGGTGAATGTAATGTAGAGAGAGAGAGAGAGAGAGAGAGAGAGAGATTGGCGAGGAGGATGATCGGCTGTAATTGGTTCTAATTACTCTGGTGGGTCTGTCTTAATTATCAACCTTGTCTTTTAATTTGCCAGGAAGCATTAAGTGTATAGGCTTGAAACCTATCCAGAAGACTGTCCAGACGAGATTCATTGTTCATCACATTGTATTGTTCAGGAACCAGAGCGACCATTGTTTTGGAAATGTTTATTCATATAGAAAAATATATAAATTAAACAAATACTTAATAAATACTATAATATATTATATATATATATATATATATATATATATATATATATATATATATATATATATATATATATATATATATATATATATATATATATAATATTTTTATATTTATTTATTTATTTATTAAAATTAAATCTAGTGTTAAAATATATTATAATATTACATTTATGATATAATACTAATATATATCTTTACCTATTGAGATAATGCAAGCTAAAACTCTTACCATTTTTAAATCTCGCCTTAAAACTCTTTTTTTTTTTAGGGTAGCTTTTTATTAAACATTTTTTTATATATTTTTGCTTATTGTATTATTTTATATAGAGTATTATTTGTTTTTGTTCATCGCTTTGAGATCTACAGTACATTTAAAGGGGCTATAGAAAATAAAGTTTATTATTATTATTTATAAGTGCTTGTGTGTGTTGTAAGATTTATTTTAAGTGTAATAATAAAGTGCATTATTCTACTTCACACCTCTGCGGTGTTTGGTTTAGTTTGCACGGTTTCACTTTAAAAAGCACTACACACTCAACAAGTTGAAATGTTCTTCTCAAAGTAGCCTCTTGATACCCTCAACATAATGGATCCATCTGTGTTCCAACTCTGTCTAAATAAATGAGAGTCTCTGAAGATCTCCAGGCTGTCGGTGAGGAATGAGCTCTTTAAGTGAAGGTGACCCGAAAGTGATGGGAATCAGCCTCCAAAGAACGACCAGATGAGAGCATCACTCATGCTGTCTGTGGCCAGATCTTCTAATGCTGGAGCCACTGAAGATGTCGAACCCACATGAATGAAGACGCTCATTCATTTAAAGTGAACTGGTATTTCCATGATGTTCCCAATGCTACAGGCATATTATAAAACAAATAGCAGTATTCTGAGTTTGATATATGCATTGATGATCACTAATGCAGTTCCTGCTACACTTACTGTAAATTGATTGCATGAACAACCATGAATTTTCAAGTAAAATTTCAGTTTTTTTTGTTGTTTTTTTGTGGAAAATGGTTCTTTAAAATATTCAAAATGATCTTCAAACAAAGAACATAAAATGGTTCTTTGGAGAACCAAAAATGCATTATCTTCTACATCGCTATCGCTTCAGCTGAACCCTTTTGGAACTTTTCTTTTTTTAAATTTTAGCCCTTCAAACTAATCTTTGATACTCAAAATGAAAAATGTAAAAAATTTTCCCATGAAAATAGTTTCCTCATTCTTTAAAATGGCTTGAATGTAACTCCACACCCTCTCCTCGTTTAACATATACTGATATGAATATGCAAATGAGGCCCCGCCTCCACATTTTGAGTACTATGTGCAATTAGAGTAAAAAGATGTATTTTAAATATCAGAATACATTTGCATAATTAAATATTTATTTATTTACATGCATATTATTAAACAATAAATCCTATAGTTTATTTTAATAGTACTTTTTGTATTTTGTATTTATTATATTCCGGACATCAAAATAAACTTTCTTAATTAGTCAATATTACCTATGTATATTTATTTCCACCTCAAAGTCATGCATTGAAATGGAAACAGTCTTGGAAATAAGAAATTATATATTTTGTATTATTTGTCAGTTTGATCAAATAATGAGTTATGTGCTGAAGAAATAGTACCAACTCTGAGTTTCCTGCGAACAGACTTTCTCTACACACAACAGATCCTCTCGTGGCTAATCATTTTAGCACATTATCTCTCTTCCAAACCAAACCGGGAAGCACATTGTGTAAATGTGTGCACAACAGCGGTTGTGAACCTGAACCTTTGTAGGAGCTTTCAGCGTGTTGTATTTTTAGCCACAGTAATTTTATTCGTTATCTGAGTGAACTCCACTAACAATAGCATCTCTACAGGAGTCTTCCTTGTGCACCGCTGCCAAAAGTGCAGGAATTAATATGCTAATTTGGAGCCATTAGTTTGACAGTGCAGCCATTACCCATGACCACACCGCAGCTCAGAGGTCCGGCGGTTACAATAACGCAACGCACCTGATTGAAACCACCCTGCTATTATGGAGCACAGAAGCGAATGGCAATGGGCAGGTTAAAGAAAAGTCTGGTGGATTATGTTCCCTCAGGTTTTCCAACAAAGGCCTATAGCTGTGGAGAAAAAGGACAGAAAGAAAGAACATTTGCTGACTGTGCTCACCTTCAGGCCATCCAAGATGGATAGATTTGGAGAAATGTAGCAAATCATGACTTGTTCACAAATGGATGCTCTGCAGTGAATGGGTGCCGTCAGAATGAGAGTCTGATAAAAACATCACAATAATCCACAGCACTCCAGTCCATCAGTTAACATTATGTCAGTATAAATTATATACTGTTTGGACTCTCATTCTGACGGCACCCATTCACTGCAGGGCATCCATTTGTGAGAAAGTAATGCAATGCTACATTTCTCCAAATCTGATGAAGAAACAAACTCACCTGCATCTTGAATGGCGTGAGTACAACTACAGCAAATTTGTATTTTTTGGTGAACTCTTTCTTTATTATTGAATTACTCTTTTATTTTATAAACACTGCTACATTACAGAATGTAGAGTGAGAACCATTCAGTATTTGTGGAAATACACTTGCATACACAAACATATTTGCCCACAAATACCTGCTTAAGTGTTGTAGCTTGGGATTTGTCTGATATCTTACAGGATAATCCTGTTAAAGCCTCTCTTAATTCATTGAGTTTAACGTGCTTTCCTCAAGCATGCTCTCTTTTTTTTGCCGGTGTGAATTGTTCAGCAGCTGAAATACTCTCTGTGTGAGTTGGGATTACTTTCATTTGGCTCACAGTCTTGTGTTTTCTGGATAGTCCTCCCTCTTTTGGCGCTCTGAAGCTGGCTGTGATAGATCTCTGCTGTCATTCTGCTGTGACACAAATGGAGCTGGAAGCCTCTTTAGATATCGGATGTGAGTGTGATTTAAGTGTGCTGTTGATCAGAGCATCACTGAATGGATTGAAGAGGTGATTAGCCTCTATGGTTCTCTGCTATAATTCTCTTATCTACTCCAGAGGTTTCTGCTTCCATCCTGTAAGTGGCTGCAAGTCAATAAGGACTCTCGTCACCTCAACTCCTTGCAAACTCAAGTGATCGTAATTATGCTGACATATTTTATCCTCGTCCTTTAACTCCTCTTATCTTAATGGTCTCTATTGTAGGCCACTGCATTAAAAAAACATGTTTTTAAAAGTTTGAGTTTATGTAAACATGCATGAGGGTGATAGCATGAAGCTAAAATGTATATCATTGTTGCTGACTGTCGAAAGATTTTGACGAATAGAGCTGTAAGCAGACTTATGTAGTAGTTGGCTCCTCCCCCTTTGGCGAGTTGAAGCACTATTTGTTCATTTGTTCATGTACACGAACGTGGACAAAAACCAGAGCATTTACAAACTTTCATTAGACAAAAAAAAAAAGGTAATAGTTTTTCTTTTGTGTCTATAAAATAATATTGTTTCCTATTTTGGGGTTGAACTGTTCCTTTAAAAAATGCCAGCCTGTCAGCTTATAGGCTAGTACCTTAAACCACTTTGATATGAGTGACTTTAAATCTAATCATTTTGAGATTTGATTTGCAATAGGAAAAACAATTCATAGTGGTCTTGCTGAGAATAGTCCATATTGCACAATTGCTATTATTCACATGCTCTTCATAAATCAATAGCCTTCTTTGACTCACAGCAGCAGGAACCAGTGTCTAAAAGTGCTTAATAACGGTCTGCCCTCTCAGTCCGGCTGCATGGATCCAGGAAATCACTCTTTGAGATGTCCGTGTACTTTAAAGCGGTTGTGCATTTTTATTATTGTAACAGTAATAGTTTAGTTGTCCTTGACTATTTTCACTATTTTCACTTACACTCTTTCTGACCATTACAATTTTAGTTTAACAAAAATGTAGCCATATATTTAGGATTTTTGTTTAAATTGCATATAAATGTTCCATCTATTTGTGATGCATATTTGTCAGTAAGGTAAGAATGCAATAGTTCATTATGAACTATTTGAATTTATTGGATTTTATGTAAATAATCATATATTCAAAATGCATTTCTTGAAATTGCTTAGAATCTGTTCATTTTTGAAAACATTTATTCAGCTGAAAAGTATGAACATGGTTAAAATATGTCTAGCTGAGGAACAAGCATTGTTCAATTAGTTAAAATGTTTGAGATGATACATATTAGTGGACGACTGATATATTGCCAAGACCGATATATCGGCCGATATTTGGCATTTTTCAAATATCGGCATCAGGATTTTCTTCTTTGCTGATGTGTTCGGGGTGGGACTTTTATTTTGAAGGCGCTGAGAACGGCATTCTCCCTCTTGTTTTCTGTCGTCGTTTACAGTTCTGTCTAATATGGAGAGAAGTCTGTCCAAAAATCAGATAGAATGGTTAAACAAAGGAATTAATGTATACAGAAAGTATTATAATGGTTGCTTTTATATTATTAGTAATAGAAAGGTAAACATTATAAAACTATCTGGTTTGCCGTTAGCGTTAAGCAAATTAGCATTTATATCATTTAAACAACACTTAGAATGATTAATGAACATTAAATATTTACAAACCTTGCAAACTTAGTTGAATCCAGTTCTCTCCGCTTTATGCATTTGTCCACTATCATATTCATTTTATTTTCTCTTTGTGCTGTATGTAAAATGAGTGTTACGCTGGCTTTATTTAAAAAAAATATGACTCCCAATGCAGACACATTTCTCAAAATACTGAGTGCTCTGTTGGTTACAGTGTTTACATAAAATTTCTTAAATATTAATTAAAATATCGGCTTTATATTGGCTGACGGCCATCCCTGCTTTTCAAGATATCGGCATCAGCTGTCAAAAAACAATATCGGTCAACCACTAATACACATACAAACTTAGTTATTGTGTATACTTTCAGTTTATTACAGAAATCGTACATTTTATTTATTTATGCATGACTGACAAATATGCATCACACTACGTTTATTATGTTAAAACTGTGTAATCCCAATGGATGGACATTTTAAATGCAATTCAAATACATAAATACTTTCATTTAGGTCCTAAATCTAGTGGAATGAACTGCCTTCTCTCAAAATAAATAAATATATAAATAAATAAGGGGAATTTAATTCCTCATAATGTGGCCCCTTTAAGTTAAGATGTAAGATTTCATGTATTTATGTTTGTTTGTTTTTTTCTCCTCTAATACAAGGTTAAAACAGCCATGACCCGGCTATATTACCATACAGCATGTTATCTACATTAATTAATGTCATTTGTAACATTGCTAAGGCACAAAGATGAGTCTCTTAATGTTGTTTGTTTTCTGCAGAATGGAGAGGCGTCGCTGTTTGAGGTGAACATCCGTTACGTCGGCGGTCTTCTCTCTGCATACTACTTGACAGGAGCTGAGGTAAGATTCAATCTCATCTGTTCTTCTCGCTTAACTTTGACTTGTTTAATGTAATTAGTTGGAACAGGAGTTCATGTTTAATCATAAGAGTTACAGTGAGATCACGTGAAAGCCAAGGGCATCATATTAGAGTTGAAAATAAAGGCGACACTCAGAGTCGTGAGTCAGCCTAATGGATATTGATTTTCAGTCAGAATTAGTCAAAGAGGATGACAGATGCTCAGTGTTTTCAGAGCCCATCCGTCTGTGTTTATAGATCCGTGTCAGATGTAGACACACATGCTACATACAGTATACACATAAGATGAGTCGACTTGATGTTTCATTGAGCATTGAGATGCTCATTATGGATATAATTGTTTGATAGATGGGAACATACTGTATAAGAAGAATACATTTGTAAAATATGACATTCGCCATGTATTTTAATAGACTGACCGATATTTATTTTGAGAACCAATACCGATGCTGATTTGTATGTAATTTATTTATTTGTATATTTAATTAATTTCATTTCATTTCATCTTCATATCACAACAATAAAAACATAATTCTTAAATTAAAAACAACTGAAGCAGCAGCAAAACTACTAGAAAAGAGTCTAATGTTAAGAACATGTATAAATGTGAAATTTAAAAATAAAAACGTTTTTGTTGTTGCTATTTCACTTTGGATAAAAGCATCTGCTACTCTATATGCATAACTTCAAGGGAGATATTAAAATATCGGTAAAATATCGGTTAAACCAAATATTGGTTTGAGCTTCCTTCAGATTTCTAATCATATAGTTATTATGAATATATAATTGAAATGTTTGCTGTCATAATTGAACCAATTTGACAGAATTTGAAGATTTATTCAAACATTATATACAGTAACTGAGACCTCAATAATAATAAAATGTAATCCACATATACAATGCATATAAATGGTACTAAAAAGGCTGTTATCTAGAATTAACATATTCCCACAAAAATGTTCTTCCTGTTACTTGTAGTAAAAACAAAGGCTGAATTAAATTGACTAAAGATGATTTCCAGTTGTTTTTTTTTATGATTTTGAAGCTATTCTTTTGGCACATCAGAGTAGATTATTTCATATAGTATGACCAGACAGGTTGTATGTAATTTTTGTTTCATTTAATATTAATATCACAACAAAAACACAGCATTTTTATAACAACAACTACAGCAGCAACAATAATATTAAAAATAGGCAAAATAAATTGACAAAGTCTAATGTTTTAAAATAGAGTAATATAAAGTGAAAATTAAATTTTCACCTTCTGCTTTGGATAAAAGTGTCTGCTAAATGCATACATGTAAAATGTCAAGGGAGTTTGCCACCTTTGCATAAATCTAATCATAAGTTGAAAATATCTAAAAGTATTGGTTAAACCGATTATCGGTTGAACTCAAGTTTTCTTCAGATTAATTTAATTGAGAAGGGATCTATTTTATTTCTTTTTCATGGCTTACATTTACGTTTTTTCAAACTTTGTGGTAACTTGACATAACATTAGCACATCTGAGCAGATATCTGCTTCCGGCTCTTACTGTAGATGGAGTTTGTTGTCCACGTCCCTGATAAATCTCTCAGTAGAGCTCTGCAGTTTTCTAGTGATGTATCCCTGCATTCATCTACACTGGGAATCCATCATGCATGTGTGTTCTGGATGTAGATTTATCTCATCCGTCTCCTTTCCTGAGTTTCTGGGGGTTACGCCCCCCGCAGTGAAGGGTAGGTGATTGGAAAACCCACTTTTGTGAAACGGCTACGGTAGGGAGGCGTGTGTAAATATCGCCGACAGCATGAGGTAGGAGCTTTCAGGAAAACATCACAGGGCTCTGGCTGCAGCTAACAGCAGGATTTACAGCTGCAGAGCTCGATTTGTTCAAGGGAAGGAGTTGCTCTTGTTGAGATTCTCTCAGGAGGGGAAATAACAGTCACTATCGTATCGGTCATGGACATTAGTCTAAAACTCTAAATTCAGTCAGCCTGGGACTCCTGTAATAAAATACACACTCAAAAAATAATGTTTTATTATTATTATTCACTGATACGTGTCCAAAGCTTGACTATTTTTTTAAGGTTGCATGATTTTTAATAGATCAGTAGCCGTTATTGATTTTTGTGAGCTAAAGTTTGATTGTTCAAGCTCATTTAAGCCGGTGTTTACATTTAGATTTCCATTGCTGACATCTAACCCACACTTAAAACTTGGTTCTCCAGCAAAGACTGCAAGGTTGCATACATTTCTAATTATGTTATTATCATCTTATTATTCAAAATAGGACAAAACAAGGTTTAAAATATATTGGTATTGAGTTTCTTAATTCCTTTACAATGACAATGACAATTTTTTATTTAAGAACCTTTGTTCACATGATCTTGGACAAACTTTTTTATTGTTATTTTTATTTTTATTTTTTTATTTTAAAGTATGATGTCTAGACTTTGAAAAGTCATGGAAATTAAAATCTTATTTTTTTTATAATTAATGTCATTTATATATTTTGTCAAGATAAAAAAAATGTTATAGAGTAGAAATTTGTAGGTAAAAATTTGTTTGAATTTGAATTATTTGTAAATAAAATTCATTTTGATTTTGGGGTTAGATGTATTAGAATTTTATAAACCGTTTATCGGTTCTTGACCATAACGTGAACATAAATATCGGCTTATCGGTATTAGCCACAATTTAAAAATAATTGCATCACTACTATTTGGCTGCAGTAAAAAAAAAAAAAAATGGGTGCAGTAGCTATTGACATCCATATGACTCAAGTGAACAATACATTTTTCATTTAATTTAACTTTTAAAGGTAATTTTTTCCAAATGCCCTACTGGCGGACATTGTCATTAATAATAAAAACATGCATTTTATAATTTGTCTTAATTTCTAAATGCAATGTAAGCTGTGTGAATGAAATATCAGTGTAATGCTCATCCAAAGATTCAGTCTTCATATAAAGATCTCTACATTATTGTTCATTACACACTCGGCTGCTCAGTAAAGGTGACCTAAATCATGTTTTCTTCATATGCATGTACTCAACATCAAGCGAGACTCATTTGAGGGCTCACATCATATATATCATGCATATATATGACTATAAAAAACAGTGAATTTATGCAAAGTACTCAAAATCGACAGACTGGGCTGTAATTTTCCGCTCTGTAAACTGTTCCAACATGTCATGGCTACAGATAAATCTCTTTTTCCAATTATCAACAGAACATCAGTCAGCTGCATTGCCCTCATTAGTTAGTATGAGACCGAAGGATATTACATTACCTCTGTACGTGAAAGCAATAGTGCTAATATACTGTAAGATCCTGCGGATATACCATGTGACCCGAATGAAGTAAAACTGACATTACTGTTCATAAGTTGCCTTGGCTTGATGCACATCTATGCATAACTGACCCAGAAGTGTAGAGCAGATTGTATAATTATAATTAGCAAGTGCACAGAGCTGATGATTTACAGTACATGTGCTTGCATGCTAATGTCAGTGGCCGGTACAAAATGATATTTTCTTAATCAGTATCTTTGTCTGAAAACAACTTAACATCCTTAAAACAAGATAAACGTTCCCGGAAAACAAAATTAATTTTGCATAAGATTTGTTTATTTTTTTTTGACGAATTGTTTAAATTAGTTGTCATGTGGACACAATTTGTGCCGATACTCCAAAGACTGGCTAAACAAAACTAATGGTGCATTCATGTCGCATCAAAAAGATTGTATTTATGAGTTACTGTAAATGCATGTTAAGTTTAATCACCAATGGGACACTCAGTATTTTCTTTAAGAGTTTCCAAGTGAAAATATATTGGACACAATGGATGCTGTGTTTTTATTAATGGTAAATCAGTTCAAATAAATAAAAAAAATGTATGTATTTAAAAATAAATAAATAAATATAACTAAATGAAAAAAGTATTACACATACAGTAAAACTATCTACATTGAGAAAAAAAGTTTTTTGAAAGTTTAAAAATAGAAAAAAGTTATAGAGTATATTTCACAAGAAAATACAGTTTGTCTTTCTCTTTAAAGTTCATGTTTAATTTAATGTTACAACTGTTAATGGTAAGTCTGTATAAATGGTAAAACTGTTACATATTTTTTCACTTAAACTGTCTACATAGTAGAAAATAATTGAGAAAAAAGTTTTAATAAAATATCATTTCAGTCTTTCTACTTTAAAATCGCAAACTTAATATTGCTTGCTATTTTTGTAACTATTTATGAAATTCTTAAATTAGGAAGTTGAATGTACTTAACACTGTAATGTTTTACAACTACGATACGTAAAATATATAGCGATTTAATTTAAAGCAGCTTCATAAATTGAATAAAAAACTAAATCGAAAACACCTCGAATGCAGTTTCTTTATTCATCATTTTATCAACAAAAACTGTTTTTGAATCTTACAAAAGGTACAAATATATATATATATACTATTATGCACCGTAATGTGGCACCAGCTACATCTTTTGCTGATGTAGCTCTCTGATTTTAGCTCAAAAGCTTGGAGGTTTGTCCAATCCTTGTCTATGCAATTTATTTGAGCAACTGGATTATTAAAGCCTGTCCAATCTGCACCTGCAGTATCTTGAAATATTCTGCATATAACCGTTAAGGCAGTTACGTCAAAAGCCCACAGCCTATTTCTCTGAGGAATTGCCTGTCTTTGAATTGCCGGAAGATCAAATCACTGCAGACGGAAGGGTATTAGCAATCGACTCTTTGTCATTCCTTCACCTCTGTCAGCCTGCGGGATCCGTCTTTACATAAATGTTTTATCAGTCGAGCTACAGAGATCAAATCAAACCTTTCAGGACACAAGGATGACCTGAATAAACATCATGAACCGTTCATCTCGGTCCTGCATTATTGATACAGTCATTAAATTCACAAGACTTGTTCAATTTAGCGTCGTCTTTCTTTCCCGCTGCTTTATTTACATTTCCCAGCTGTTATAAACGCATGACAACCTGTATTTGTTTTCAACATCCTACCACTGTAATCTAGAAATCCTGCAAGAATGCATTTTTATTTTTAAAAAAAATGCATTTTTCATGCATGCACTTTTGTGCAGTCTGTTTTCTATTTCACCTTAGTTTTTTATATAATATTTTGCAAAATAGCTTTTTTGTAAAAAAAAAAAAAAAAAAAAAAGGAAGGAGATGTAATGTAATGCCTGTACTGTAATTGACCCAAAAAAAACGGTCATGTGTTCAGACTGAGCTCAATATAATGTTGATGCATGTGTGATGCGCTGTCATATTCAGGAAAAATGGATGCTAACAAGATCCCTGACTCCTGAGTTTTTCCTAGCTGTTAAAAATTGACAGAAAACTAACTCATTGCTCTCTGAGAGGCTGTTATTGTAGTTAGTTAATTTACACAACATTTCAAAGAGTCAATAATTCAGTGACTCATTCAGAGTCAATTGTTTCCTTTCTAAATGAATCGGCTGTTTGAATGAATCAACTGAATGAATGAATCCATGACTCATTAAAACAGTAAATTGTCACCACTTACTGGAGATTTTAGTTTTATATTTAATATTTTATAACGTAATCTTTACATCTGCATCTCTGATTTCAACATAATTTGTTCCTCAGACGTTCCTCTTTAAAAGAAAATAAGTATTATATTTATGCAAAGTGACCTTTATCCATCTACAGAAACAAAAATCACTGGAAGGATGCAAATTTCAGCAAAGCATTGCAGATTGGAGCTCAGTTGCCCATCTCTCATTATTACATAGACGGTCATATAATGTTCGATCGCCTCTGCAGAAAATGCTGTTTATGGGATAAAGGCCATTGCTTTAAACAATGAGAGCGCTATCGATCCCAGAAGCCTGTGCTCACAATCAATGCTTTCCCAGAAAGTTGAGCCTTCCTTCCGCAGAAGCCAGATTGATGTTGATTTGTGGGTCCAGGACGAAGGCGAGGTGCTCGGTCACCACTGACCGTAAAATTCACGACAGCCTCGGGACCGAGGTTTAAGAGCTGTGCTCCCCACAGCAGGTGCAGAGGCAACAGATGCACAAATGTTGCTCGTTTTGATCCTATCTTGTTTTCATCTGAATTTGTCAGGCAGAGAGAGCAGCGTCAAACAATATTTAGAAGCACAGAAGATAAACTTCATGCCGACTAGGGACAATCATAGCCACAGCAGAACTTTTGTGCATCTCTGATCATGTTCAACACAGCGGTGATTCGTTACTGAATGAATCAGCAGTCTTTTAATGAATCGAGTGAGTCAGTGATTCAGTGACTCATTCATAGAGTCAGTTTCTTACCAAATGAATCAAATATTTGAATGAATGATTCAGTGACAGTTTTAGTTTTATATTTAGAATATTTGATGTAAAAAAAACTTTTTTTAAAGATTAATACCCATTTATATATTTATTTATTTATGAGACGTTGAATCAAAAAAAAATTTTTTTAAAGCTACTTCATGTTTTAATGTAAAGTCTACTCGGTACATTTAAATGATAAAAATAACTTTAAATGATCTTTTGGGGAGGGGGGTAATTTTTAGCTAAAGTTGATGTTTATATTATGTACTGTAATTAATTAGTTTAAAATAAATTGAATTTTTTGCAATTTTTTGACATTGTGCAAATATAGTAACATTTATTTAAGAGCACGTTTTCAAATAAAAACAGCCCTTAAAAAAAAAAAAAAAGTTTTATGAAATTGAAAGTCATAAAATTATTTTGTATCTTAAATGATATGAGAAAAGACATTTCAAGAGGTCTTGCATTTAGAAAGGAAAAACAGAAATAGTGATATAGCTTTGTTTTTTATTAAACTTCAGAAGGCAACTATGTCATTAAATAAATATGAGTGCTGCATGCTTTACAGTAGCAATCTTAAAAACATTGTGTATTGCATATTAAACTAAAACGTTCCCCAAACGTGCATCTAATGGTCATCACAGATTCATATTTTCTTGCATCCCATTTCGTCTTAATGTGTGTCTCTTAAGGATCCTGCATGATCTACAGCAGAAATTTCTCTCTCATTTTTAATAATCTAATTTAGTGTGTGTGTGTTTTCGTACACGAATCTGCAAAGACTATTAATTAAGCATGTAAAAGCATTGCATTAATAGTGGGAGAGGTTACAATGCCAGGACGCCTTAATCAATTAAATGCTAAATAATGAATAATATTGCACATCCCTCGAAATGACATTTAATTACTTGCATCTTGCCTTTTCACTCTAAAATGAGGCATGTCTGTTTTTGGCAGGTGAATTAGTGAATTATTATCTACACTTTTAGCATTACATTTTTTGGTAACACTTTAGAATAAGGTTCCATTAGTTAATGTTAGTTAATGTATTAATTAACATGAACAAACAATGAATAATACATTTATTACTGTATTTATTCATCTTCGTTAATGTTAGTTAATGGAAATACAGTTATTCATTGTTAGTTCATGGTAATTCACAGTGTATTAACTAATGTTAACAAGCACAACTTTTGATTTAAATAATGCATTAGTAAATGTTGAAATTAACATGAACTAAGACTTATAAATGCTGTAGAAGGATTGTTCTTGCTTAGTTCATGTTAACGAAAGTAGTTAACTAACATTAACTAATGGAACCTTATTCTAAAGTGTTACCCATTTTTTAAATACTATTTATCATTTTTTTGGTATGTGCATTGAACAGCTGGATAACCGGTAAGATTAAACCAAGTTGGTGTAGCATCATTAGCTAATGGTTTGTCCATTGAGTGTAATGCATGGTTATGATGTGTTTTATGGTTGTGTTGGGTATGGGGGTTTGCAGTGAGGACGTCCCTCATGGAGCTTTAATGCTCTCAGATCGACAGGCCTTAATAAATAGACGGCATCTGTGCTGGGAAAATTAAAGCCAGCCTGGTGATCTGTGCATGCTACTGTTGTTTAGATGCGTTAATGCCTCGTGAGATCGGCAGGGTGAAATTAAATGTATGTGTTTGGTTAAATATAGTGGTTCTTTAATCAGCTGATGGGGTATTTAGGTGGATTTATGCAATGCTGTCGCTGTTATTTTAGTATGACCTATATGCTGTTTTAGAATTTATTTATCGTTTGAATTATTTTTTATATATATTTACATTTTAGGTATAGCAATTTTATGATGTAATATGATGTTATTTTTTATATTTCAGTTTTTATTTCAGTTTGCGAGTTCTTCGGTTATTTCAGTTAATTTCAGTTTCCAAAGCATAATTTCAAATTTCCGTTACAATATTTAAATTGTTTTGAATTTCCATCTAATATTAATGTTTTTTTTATTTTAGCTTTATTTCAATTAATGAAAATTATTTGTAATTATTTTTAATAAGTTTTAATTTTAGTTAACAACACTGGATGTTAAGTGAAAATATTACAAAATTCTTTTTTTATATATTTATCCTCCAAATTCAAATTTTAGCAACATTTGTGATATATTATTTAAGAATTTATTTATGCATTTATTTATATTTTTTTTACATTATTTAAATTTTAAATTAAATTGTCATATAATTTTTTTTAAAAAGTTTTCTATCTAATATATATATATATATATATATATATGCTTTATTTTAGTTAATGGAAATGATTTTATTTACTTTTAGTTAACAATAAAAACATTGAGTGATAATATAAAATGTTTTACTTTTATACAAAAATTAAGCAAATTAATCCTCCAAATTCAAATTTATAGCATCATTATCGATATAAAATGTAAGCATTTATTTATCATTGTAGCATTTGTGGTACTTTTAATGCATGGATCCTATATATTTTGTTTTGTTTGTGCACATTTCAGTCAACATTACTGATGTGTGTTTTGAGATTCTATACATTGTGTTAACATTTAATGTTAAATAAATACAAATAAAGTCCTATATTAATCCATTCCAAATGGTGCACTGGATGTGCATTTTCACTTAAGGATGCAGAGATGTATTTCACACTCTTTGTGCATGTCTTAAAGGTGTCTTTTGCAGAATTTGCACCAACAAATGGCCTCTGATCTTTGAGTTAGGAACAGAGTCTCTCTCGGTGACTGCTGGATTTTGTCGCTGGAGGGAAGTCGACTTCACGTTCGTAAAGGTTAAACATGTGGAAGGGAGCTATGGGTGTAGCAGCAGTCCCATGAGACAGTTGCTTTGCTCTTTTGAGGCTGATCACAGAAGGAAACTCCCTCCTCGCTGCATCTCGTGTTGTTTTTAAGCTCTTGTCTGTCGCTTCATCATTGGAGGATTTCTCAGGGATCACAGAAACCGTAATTGAATGAGATCAGCTCCTACAGCACCATTTTTTCCTGTAGTTAAAGTGAGCTGGCTTTGATGTGCCGAGTCCCGCAGGGGATGGAAAACCGGTGTTGTCTTCGATCATATAAATCAATGGGCCTCCAACAGCTGTGTGTGATTCCTTTTAGAAGTAATATTGCACTTTCTTTCTTTCTTTCCTACCTCCTGGGCAACAGCCGAGAAATATTAAGCTGCTTGTGGCCTTGGTCGTCCGTTTCGTAACTTTTCACATGCTTTATTTCTTCTGTCTCATCATATAATGATATCTGTGGAAATGTTGCAGGTGGAGGTTATGCATGCATGCATGCACATTATTTCCAGGATGTTTTTTTTTTTTTTTGGTGCATATGATTTTTTTTTTTGTAGAGTAAATTGTTCAATTATTAATCAAAAATTTGCATAATTTGTGCAACAATAGCAGAACAAATTTGTGCATTTGTAAAACCATTCTTACATCGATTCTTAACATGCACATTGCTTGAAAACAAATGAATAAATGTCTTTACGAAGCCGTTATTGGTAAATCCCTGGTGATTCCTAATGCATCTTTAAAGGAACAGTTCACTCAAAAATTATAATTTGCTGAAAATGTACAAGAGTTTGTTTCTTCATCAGATTGAGACTTGCTCTGCAGTGAATGGGTGCCGTCAGAATGAGAGTCTTATAAAAGCATCACAATAATCCACAGCACTCCAGTCCATCAGTTCACATCTGGAGAAGACAAAAGCTGCATGTTCGTGAATAATTATTATTTTTCTTATATAATAGTGCATGTTTTCTGAACAAGATTGATGCAAATGCCAAGACATTTCTATAGCTCCTCCAAACAGATCATATTCGTTTAATTTGATTTGAGTAATCGTTGCTAAACATTTGCCAACATGCATAAACAGCAACTTTCCACAGCCTTCATCACCAAATGGATGTTAATTGTTGAAATGCATGCATCGTTTTGGGTCCAGGAGAAAGGGCTGAAACGCTGTCAGAAGATTTGTTTAGTTTGGCGAATGCTGTTGACTGCAGTGCATGACTCTTCTGTTACTATGGCAACCCAGAAATAAGAGGCTGAGATGGGAAACCGGCCGAACAAAAGGACCGTGACACATTTGTTGTGATGTCCCTCGTGGCTCCAAATCACTCAATACCTCTAATGCACAGTTCCACGGGGTCTAGATTTAGATTTGCTGCATGAAAAAAATACCTAGCATTTTTAAAGCAATTTTTAAATGTGTTAGTGAGGATTTTTCTGCTCACTATGATTGTATTTATTTGATTAAAAATACAGTAAAAACAGTAAAAATGCAGAATATTATTACTATTCCAAATAACAGTTTTCTGTGTGAGTCTCTGTTAAACTGTAATTTATTTCTGTGATGCACAGCTGAATTTTCAGCATCATTACTCCAGTCTTCAGTGATCTTCAGAAATCATATGCCTTCATATTTTTGTTGAAACCGTGATACTACCATTAGATAATACTTTTATTCATCAATGATGCATTAAAGTGATCAAAAGTGACTGTAGAGACATTCATAAAGATTTCTATTTCAATAAATACTGTTCTTTTGAACTTTCTATTCGTCAAAGAATCCTTTAAAAATGTTTCCAGCAAAAACTGTTTTTAACGTTCATTATAAGAACGGTTATTAATAACTGTGCACCAATAATTTAACAACAAATCAGCATATTTTCGTGTTTTCTGAAGATCATGTGACAGTGGAGACTGGAGAAATGATGCTGAAAATACAGCGGAGCATAAAAAAAAAACAATTATTTGAAATTGTAATAATACTTCACAATTGTTCTGTTTATACTATATTTTTGATCAAGTAAATGCAGCCTTGGTGAGCAGAAGAGACTTTTAAAACATTTACAAATCCAAACTTTTGAAGAAAATTGTGTGCATAACATTAATATTTTCACCGCAAATAACTATTGCAATGTATTGCTATGAATTTATATGTGTGTGTGATTACATTTGAGGGCCCTTGTTTAAATCTTAGTTGTTTGTGTTGAGTTGATGAAGATGGAAGTGAATGAAAACTAAATGCAATACTTGATATTTATCGCTGTTTAGCTCCAGTTATACAAATGAGTGAGTGTTAGTGTATTAGTATATTTAATAAAGTAAATAGTGTGGTTCTTTAACACCTAAAAAACATGGCAGCTTTAATTTAGCAGTTTGTCTACTTTAAAGTGTTAAATACTGCAAAGCATGAAGTAAATAAAATGAAGGGTTTGTGGGGTTTAGTTCATGTCTGTTAGCTTTGAGCAACTCTGTAAATCTAAATTAACCGTAAAAACACATTTATGCACTTAAGATTGACATTTTAAACCCACATTACTTTTTATTTAGTATGATTTTGCTGAAGTTTTAATGTATAAATAATAAATATTATTTCTTAACATGTTACAATATTTTATAATATTGTACTCTATTAAATGCTACAATGTAACATAAAAAATGTAACAACATATATTTGTTTCTAATATTTGTATTATCTTATGTAACTTACATTGAAATAATTTTAACACACACACACACAGTATATATATATATATATATATATATATATATATATATATATATATATATATATATATATTTCATAAATTATACTTTTATTTTAATGTTACATTATATCAATTTTAATAGAAATTTTATAAAAGCGTATAAATTAAAACATTTTAACACATGTAGTGTCAAATATAGAAAATATAACAAATATAGTGTCAAATATTTATTGTAACAATAGTTTTGTGTGTGTGTGTGTGTGATTGTGTGTGTGTGTGGGTGTGTTTGGGTGTTGGTGTGTGTGTGTGTGTGTGTGATGTTTGTGTGTGTGTGTGTTTGTGTTTGTGTTTGTGTGTGTGATTGTGGGTGTGTGCGATGTGTGTGTTTGTGTGTGTGTGTGTGTGTGTGATTGTGGGTGTGTGTGATGTGTGGGTGTGTGGGTGGGTGTGTTTGTGTCTGTGGGTGTGTGATGTTTGTGTGTGTGTGTGGGTGTGTGATGTGTTTGTGTGGGTGTGGGTGTGTGTGATTGTGTGTGTGTGTGGGTGTGTTTGGGTGTTGGTGTGTGTGTGTGTGGGTGTGTTTGTGTTTGTATGTGTGTGTGTGTGTGTGTGATGGGTGTGTGTGTTTGGGTGTGTTTGGGTGTGTGTGTGTGGGGGGGGGGGTGTGTGTGTGTGGGGTGTGTGTGTGTGTGTGGGTGTGTTTGTGTGTGTGGGGGTGTGTGTGTGTGGGGGGGGGGGTGTTTGTGTGTGTGTGTGGGTGTGGGTGTGTGTGTGTGGGGGTGTGTGTGTGTGTGTGTGGGTGTGTTTGTGTGTGTGGGGTGTGTGGGTGTGTGTGTGTGTGTGGGTGTGTTTGTGTGTGTGGGGGGGTGTGTGTGTGTGTGGGTGTGTGTGTGTGTGTGTGTGTGGGTGTGTTTGTGTGTGTGTTGGGTGTGTGTGTGTGTGTGGGTGTGTTTGTGTGTGTGTTGGGTGTGTGTGTGTGTGTTGGGTGTGTTTGGGTGTGTGTGTTGGGTGTGTTTGTGTGTGGGGGGTGTGTGTGTGTGTGTGTGTGTGTGTGTGTGGGGTGTGTGTGTGGGTGTGGGTGTGTGTTATAATGTATCATACAAATCTATTAAATTTAAGGCACTTTACAATAATGTTACATTAGTTACAGCATTCATTAATTTTAGTTCATAAAAATGCAATTGTTCATGTTAGCTCAGGTCAATTCAATAGTATTAACAAAACAACTGTCAAGATTTAATAACGACTTGGTAAATGTTGAAATGCTATTAAATGTAATTAATAATGGAATCTTGTTGTATAGTGTTATCTTTAAAACTTTGTGCTTCGATCTGAAAAATACATCGGTACACAAAGAAAAGTTTCTAAATGATGAGTAGTTTCTACTGTGGTCCATCACTAGATGTTTTCCTCATCACCGCTGGCCCATCTTACCCCTCCGCACCATCCATCATCAGACTTCACATCCCATGGTGTGAACGCGGATATTTCTTCTCTTTGATGAGTCTGAAGTGAGGCTGTGTTTCCATCAGATTCAGAAATTGATTTGTTTACCTCGGCTTCTGAGTGTACTTACTGTGCAATCTTAATGACATTAATCAGGCCAAATCAGAGCGTGGAGATCTGGAGCGGCGTCCTGATGAAGCACTCGTGATGAGCACTGACGTGATCCGCTCTGAGATGCTGCACAGACACAGTGGCGATGTCTCTGGTGTGTGTGTGTGTGTGTGTGTGTGTGTGTGTGTGTGTGTGTGTGTGTTGTGGAGCAGAGGTTGGTTTGCTTTAAGGCCTGAAGTGCGGTACTTTTAAAATAGTCATTGGTGAAGTACTTGAGACTGTGCACATTTAGAGAGGTTCTCAAGATGTTTTATCATTCTGGTGAAGTGAAGAAATGTCCAGGAAGCAAGGCTCTAGACAGACTTTCAAAGGTTAGAGGTCGGGACGCTTCTTCCCTGACAAAATCATCTGATTAAAATACTGCACACTGCTTTCCTTTCATTTACTCTTGGTGTCTTTCATCTTTCTCTCTTTTATATCTCTCTTTCTCCCTGAAGGAGGACGATGTGGCTCAGTCAGACACGCGGCGACCCTTTTAACTTTGTCCAGGGTTTTCTTCTTCTTCCTCTGTCCTTTAAGGGAGGTTAATTATGAGCAGTGTTCTGCACGACTAGAGAGAAAAGAGAGATGCAGCATGGACTGATAATCCTATCTATCTATCTATCTATCTATCTATCTATCTATCTATCTATCTATGTTCTAATGTTCTATCTATTCGCCTAGTGTTCTCATTCCTTCCGCCATTCTATCGTTCCATCCATCTATCATTGTATCATTCCATCTATCCATCCATCATTCTGTCATTCCATTCTTCCATCCATAATTCTGTTGTTCCATCCATACATCCATCCATCCATCCATCCATCTATCATTCTATCATTCCATCCATCCATCATCATTGTATCATTCTATCTGTTCATCCATAATCCTGTTGTTCCCTTCATCCATCCATCCAACCATCATTCTTTTGTTCCATCCATCCATCATTGTATCATTCCATCCATCCATCTATCATTCTATTGTTCCATCCATCATGGTATAATTCCATTCATCTATCCATCATTCTTTCATTCCATCCTTCCATCCATCCATCCATCACTGTATCATTCCATCCATCCATCTATCATTTTATTGTTCCGTCCATCCATCCATCATTGTATAATTCCATTCTTCTATCCATCATTCTTTCATTCCATCTTTCCATCCATCATCCATCAATCCATCCATCATTGTATCATTACAACCATCCATCTATCATTTTATCGTTCCATCCATTCATCATTGTATAATTCTGTCATTCCATCCATCCATCTATCATTCTATTGTTCCATCCATCCATCCATCATTGTATCATTCCATCCATCCATCATTGTATAATTCCATTCTTCTATCCATCATTCTTTCATTCCATCTTTCCATCCATCATCTATCAATCCATCCATCATTGTATCATTACAACCATCCATCTATCATTTTATCGTTCCATCCATCCATCATTGTATAATTCTGTCATTCCATCCATCCATCTATCATTCTATTGTTACATCCATCCATCTATCATGGTATAATTCCATTCATCTATCCATCATTCTTTGATTCCATCCTTCCATCTATCCATCCAGCATTGTATCATTCCATCCATCCATCCATCATTGTATCCTTCCATCCCTCTGTCAGTCAGTCTGGAAGTGTTCAGGTTTTCATGTGCAAGGATGAGTTTGTTTGAATCTCTTGGAGACGAGTGTCATTAAAGATTGATTTGAGGAGCAATGTGATTTCAAGGGTGCTGGATGGAACGACTCTACTGAGCTCAAGCCAGACTGCTCTCCTTTAGGTCCTCTTGTGAAAACCAAGCTCTCATTAATCTCTGATCCTCCTCTCTCTGAAAACAAACATTATAAGCTCAGGTTAATCAGGGGAACTTATCTAATAGATGTGCATGAAATCCTGCTCTGTCTTCTCAGCATCTCTCTCTGTAAATGACACAGACGAGGCGACTGGAGTTGAATTGAATGAATTGATTCATATGAGTTTGTCTCGGTCCGCTCAGCTGTAGTCTGACTTCAGATCAGTGCTGTGTTTTATCACTGTACACATGTTGGCAACAGTAGCGTGTTCTAGTTAAGTTAGACATGTTGCTCCTTTCAGTGTTACTCCCTGAGGTTCCTGTCAGCAGGGCTTGCTTTCCTCCTGCTGTCACTGTATAGAGGTCATGTGATTGGTGACCCATCACGTCGACCGGGAACGGCGTTGGCAGTGTGTTGTGGTGTTGCTGCCTCACTGAGCTGCTAATGTGAGGCGCGCGATGCTCGAGTCACGTCCGGGACACATGCTGCGGTTCATTCAGAGCAAAAGACTCACGCGATGCAGGAGACGATGTTGTGTTGCTTTTCAGTGCAGTTTCTATCTGCATCGGAGCAGGGTTCGTTCTAGTAATCCAAAAGCATATTTAAATGAAATCCTGCAACGTATACAGTTAAAAAACTATTTAATAAAAGTTTAACAACAATAACCTTTTTAGAGCCCTATGAATTAAGTTTTGTAAAAAAAATATATATATTTTTTTTATCAAATTGTGCATACTATTTTAATGATTTCATTAAATTTTAATAATCAAAGAGCCAAATTAATTATATTCATTATTGTTGTTGTTATTAATATTAGTTTTAGAGTTATTAATGCACTCTAAAAAAGTTAAATCTTTTTGTATTTTAATCTACAGTTAAAATTATTATTATTATTGTTGTTATTAATATTAGTTTGTTATTATTGCACTCATACATTCTATTGTACAACAATAATACATTTGTCAAGTTTCTTCAAGTAAAACCAGACTTTTATTTTGACAGGTTTCCATGAAGACCATTAAAGTGATAGTTCACCTAAAAATGTTTTTAAATATTATCAATTTATTAAAAGTTTAACAACAATAACCTTTTTAGAGCCCTATGGAACTACAATTTGTAAAAAATAATATTTTTTTTTTACCAAATTGTGCATCCATTTTTAATGAGTTCATTCAGTTTTAATAATCAAAAAGCTAAATTAATTATATTCATAAAACAACTTAATTTAAAACACACACACACACATACAAACATATTCTGTGTTAATGTATATAAATCTTCCTGTAAAACAAATTCAGGCACAAAACACTAATTTAATTGCTTTTAATCAAATTAAAATGTTACCCTTTTTTATACAGAGTCCCGACAACAGAGATTTACAGTTAGAATTATTATTATTATTATTATTATTGTTATTAATATTAGTTTTAGAGTTATTAATGCACTCATACATTATATTGTACAACAATAATACATTTGTCAAGTTTCTTCAAGTAAAACCAGACTTTTATTTTGACAGGTTTCCATGAATACCTTTAAAGTGAAAGTTCACCTAATTTTTTTTTAATATTATAAATTTATTAAGTTTAACAATAACCTTTTTAGAGCCCTATGAAACTACATTTTGTAAAAAATTATAATATTTTTTTTACCAAATTGTGCATCCTATTTTAATAATTTCATTCAGTTTTAATAATCAAAAAGCCAAATTAATTTATATTCATAAAACAACTTAATTTAAAACACGCACACACATACAAACATATTCTGTGTTAATGTATATAAATCTTACTGTAAAACAAATTCAGGCACAAAACACTAATTTAATTGCTTTTAATCAAATTAAAATTTTACCCTTTTTACACAGACTCCCGACAACAGAGATTTACAGTTAAAATTATTATTATTATTATTGTTATTAATATTAGTTTTAGAGTTATTAATGCACTCATACATTCTATTGTACAACAATAATATATTTCTGTCAAGTTTCTTCAAGTAAAACCAGACTTTTATTTTGACAGGTTTCCATGAATACCTTTAAAGTGATAGTTCACCTATTTTTTTTTAATATTATAAGTTTATTAAGTTTAACAATAACCTTTTTAGATCCCTATGAAACTACATTTTGTAAAAAATAATAATATTTTCTTTTACCAAATTGTGCATCCTATTTTAATAATTTCATTCAGTTTTAATAATCAAAAAGCTAAATTAATTATATTCATAAAACAACTTAATTTAAAACACACACACACATACAAACATATTCTGTGTTAATGTGTATAAATCTTACTGTAAAACAAATTCATGCCCAAAACACTAATTTAATTTATTTTAATCAAATTAAAATGTTACCCTTTTTTATAAAGAGTCCCGACAACAGAGATTTAAAGTTAGAATTATTATTATTATTATTATTGTTGTTATTAATATTAGTTTTAGTTATTTTTGCACTCATAAATTCTATTATGTACAACAATAATACATTTCTGTCAAGTTTCTTCAAGTAAAACCAGACTTTTATTTTGACAGGTTTCCATGAAGACCTTTAAAGTGACAGTTCACCTTAAAATGTT
Source organism: Carassius gibelio (assembly GCF_023724105.1). Taxonomy (NCBI): domain Eukaryota; kingdom Metazoa; phylum Chordata; class Actinopteri; order Cypriniformes; family Cyprinidae; genus Carassius; species Carassius gibelio. The sequence continues at coordinate 1,676,571 of NC_068386.1, read as the reverse complement.
TTTTTTTTTTTTAATGTTTCTAAAAAAAAAGTTTCAAAAATGTATCAGACCTGCAGAAGTTTCTTTCTTCTGTTGAACACAAAAGAATATATTTTTTGTGAATTTTGGTAACAAAAAAGTTGCTGGTTATCATTGACTTCTTTCGTATTTTCTATGAAAGTCAACGGCTACCAGCAACTGCGTTTTTTGTTGTTGTTGTTGTTTTGTGCTCAAAAGAAGTGACTGACCTGCTTTTGGTTTATTCATCCAAAACTTGTCAAATCCTGTGACATTGCTTGTTATACAGTACAGTCCAGTCCCACGCTTGTTATGCGTTTAGACCCAAATCGTTCCTGATGCCCTCAACTGTCAGGAGACTCTGACATCTGCTCGTACAGTATGATCGATGTGACTGCTGTCGGTTTAATCGCCCTTCCTAACAAACTCAATCGAATTCTGCTCTTGTTTTAGTCGAGTAAAGTGAACTGATCTGCAGCGCGTCTCTCGGCGGGCTAATTAACGATGTGCAAAACCTGTTCTTCCACCGCTCCGGCTCCGTTTGTCAACACCTCGGTGAAGCGAACGCACCTCGGGAGCCAGAGCTGTCAGCGCCGATGCAATTGGATGCGACCGTGTTGATGCACCCCTGCTGTGTATCAGCTCGGATCAATCAGTTCAACCCACATTTCCTCCCAATTGTAAACGCAACACAAGAAGCAGAGCGATGGCTGGCTTGAGCCATCGATCTGTCCGTCAGCGTGTTGTTGACTAGTAGTGGATGCAGATATTAAGGAATGGGAAAGAGCTGCTGGTGATTGACACAACAATCACAGTGTGTTCAGCATCAGCACCAGACTGCAGCATGGAGACCTGCATCACACGCATTATTCAGCATCACCTGCCGGCTGGACTGAATTCAGCAGAACAATGAATAAGTCAGCAACCCTTCGCTCTCCTCGACTCCTGCTGGCTTCTCGCTCAGCTTGAGAAAAGTGCTGAGAAAATCAAGTGCTTCTGGGGTTTTCTCTTGCTGTACAGAAAGAAGAACTTCATGTATTTGAAACATGATCAATTCAATCTGCAAACACCTACTTAACTAATCAACGCCCATTAACAAATCATTGCACCTACTGTAAATGATTATTATTATTATTATAAAAAATATTTAAATATTATTATTATTATCATATACATATATAATATATTATGTAATATTGGTAGTATTTTTTTTTTATTATATATATATATATATATATATATATATATATATACATATATATATACATTTTAATATACGTGTGTGTGTGTGTGTTTGATTTGTTTTGGAACAAATGGATGAAAGTGTCTGCTAAATTAATAAATGTAAACTAAATTGTGTAATAATGTTGTAAAATGTTTTCAGAGAATATATTTTAAATTGTTTTTAATTAGTATTATTATTACTGTGATGCATTAACCTCAGGAAATGGGTTTAGATCCATGAATGTTTGAATAATAATTATTAGATAAAGAATATTACTAATATTGTACTTTTAAATAATTATAATACATTTTTTAATATTTTTTTATAATAATAATAATAATAATAATTTACAGTAGGTGCAATGATTTGTTAATGGGCGTTGATTAGATAAAGAATATTACTAATATTGTACTTTTAAATAATTATAATACATTTTTATTTTTAATAATAATATATCATAAATCAGTAGGTAATATAATTAATATTGCATTGTTTATTATTATTATTAATAATAATGCATATTGAATCAATAAAAAGATTGCATTGTGCTTTATAACATTAATAACGTGCCATAATTTATTATTATTATTATTATTATTATTATTGTGGCTTTTTTGTGTTCTGAAGAAGAGCGAAAGTCAGTTTAAAGATAAAGATATACAGGTTTGGAATAAAGTTCAGTTATTAATTTTATTGTCTTGCTTTTCAAGTAAATTTCAAGTATCTGGAAAACCATGGACATTAGTGGGATCTCATTTCTCCAGCACTTCACAGACGATCTCTGGTTTCTGTGCATCGGTCTGTGTGTGTCCAGATTCTGTTTTTTGGATTAGAGTCATGAATCATTAGTGCAGACACTGTTTTGTGTTAAAAAGATGACGTTACTGCCAAGAGCCCTGGGGTTTTTCTTACAGTGAGAGAGTATGAAGGTGCAAATAAACCTGGACAGAAAACAGGTCGTGCTTCACTTTCCAGGGAAGACATCGGACCACAGAGCGACTGCCTGAGCATCACATCCCCAGATTATCACAGAGAGGAACCACAGCGCAAATGTCATATTTAAACACCTGAGCGAGAGAAAACGCCACAGACGGCCGATAATGCACGAAGATGCAATGCAAGATGCAATATTTCTGAGCACGGATCTGTTTTGGCGATGGATTGGCTTTGACCTCACTTCTGCGGCTGACAGCAGCTGTTCGCCTTCGGATTTGAACCCACGTTCACCATGGCACATGGGGACACGTGTTAACGATTTGTCGCCCCAGACGTTTTCGCCCTGTGTCCATCTGTGTCTTCCTCACGAGCCGCAGAGTGTGAAGAGGTTGAGAAAAGGGCGGCTTGACGGAAGAGAATTAAACTCAAATTCTGTAACTAACAAGTCTAACAAACCTGTAAATGCAATCCATGTGAAATACTTAATACTTAACTCCTTAATGCATGAATAAACCCATCAGATCCTATACTCAACGCTGCTTAAAAGTGATCATTGTGCATTGAAGAGGAGTATTCATAGCCAGTGTAGAAATATTTATTAAAATAAGCTGAATCATTAGGCAGTAAAGGACCAATAAAATAATATATTAATTTAAAAATATGCCACTCAATAGCTTGTTATAAATAATTCTAGAATTAACCTATATATATATAATTTTCAAACTAATAAATGTATTTTAAAACGCCACTCAATAGCCTATAATAAATAGAAATCCTTAAATAAAAGCCAAATAAATATTTTAACAAATAAAAAGACAAATTAAATATAAAAAGTAATAATAATATATTGATAAGTAATATGTTAATCTATAATTTAAAAAAAAAATTATCATTTAAAATATATATTTTATATATATATTGTTTTTATTAAATATATTTTTTTAAGTCTTGATAGCTTATTATAACCCAATCATCTTATAAAAGTAGGCAAATATAACATAAATAATATAAATAGTAGTAATATGTATATTATATATATAATTCCACAAATACAAGCTAGCCAGAATAATATATTAACATATTAAATTGTATAATATATTAACATGTAATATGTTTATGTAATGTTTTTAAGTACATTCATTTCAAAAGCTAAAATAAACAGAATAGTATTAATAATAATTATCTGTTAACATATAATAATGTGTGTGTATATATATATATATATATATATATATATATATATGTATATATATATATATGTTTTACATTTATATATAATTTCAAACTAATAAATTAATTTTAATTTTAATTCAATTATTATTATTATTATTTTTTTTATTTTTTTTACAATGACTGTAATTTTAACTTGAAAGAGAAAACATAAATGTGCAAAAAGTACTAATAATGTAAATGACTAGTATTTCCACTGCCTCACACATCCCCAAATGCAATTCATATGCAATCACTAACTGAACACTGGCGCATTTCATGATTGCAATGCACAGGAATATTTTAATTAATTTTTTTACTGTGTGCATATTAATTCTTGTCTATTAATGCTATAAAAAAAATTATAATTGAATGTTTTCTTTTACTTTTCCTCTTTATGAAAATCTCCCTGAATAACTACTGTATGTAAAATGCTGTAAACCATCCATGTCAAACCTAACAGTGGTAGACCAGTTTTACTTTATTTACACGACAGAGCCACACATGGAATAATTCCAATCAAGTTCCATAGATGGAGGAATGAATTACTCGCGCTGTGATTGTGGTCTTCACTCCCACTCTTACTTGAGGAAGTCTTTAAAAGCTTCTGGGCATGTGTTCGTATCTCAATCCAGCTCTCAGTCTTTCACCCACGCTGCTCAAGGGATTTGTGAAATAGCATCAAACTGTGTCATCCATTCATTTCTGAAAGAAATATATATATATATAGAATTATATGATTGAGTTTGGACAGGTTTCTTCTTTCTCAGTCGAGCGGAAGAAACGTGAAGGAGCTGAAGCGCTCGTTTATCGCAGGAGAACTGACGCTCCTGTAGTAAAGTTGATTAGAGCCACTCCAAAACCTCGTTTGACAGTTTTACACAAGAAGACTCACACAAAAATATATTTCATTGTATAACACGATCATTTTATCATTGTATTGAATATTGTCTTACATTTTTATAGTTTATTTCCTATTTCCTTCTGTGTGTGTGTGTGTGTGTGTGTATATATATATATATATTGTATATATATATTGTATATATTAGATATTGTATATATATATTGTATATATTAGATATTGTATATGTATATGTATACCTGCATTAAATATTAATGCAGTACAGCAATTACTGCTTTAAAAAAAACTTATAAATTACAATAGTGACTTTTTTATTTTAAAGTGTTAATTCAAATATTTTTTCATTTTTTAAAATATAATTTATTTATTATTAATGTTTAATTATATACATTTATTTGCAAATTAAATGCAGTACTGAGGTAATCTATGAATGCTTACATTTTAAAATAAGTCAGAAAATTATTGTGTGTGTGTGCGTATATTTATATAATGTATGTATATATGCGTATATATGTATATATATATATATATATATATATATATATATATATATATATATATATATATATATATATATATATATATATATATATATATATATATATATATGTATGTGTGTGTATGTGTGTGTGTGTATATATATACATATATATATATATATATATACATATATACATATATATATACATATATATATATATATATATACATATATATATATATATATATATACATATATATATATATATACATATATATATATATATATATATATATATATATATATATATATATATATATATATATATATATATATATACATACATACATGTATATATATATATATATATATATATATATATATATATATATACATATATAGCATACATGACATGAAGTACAAAATTACTCTAGTGATATATGAATACTGATATATGAATATAAAAAATCTGAATCTTTTACTGCAATAAAACAATGAGAAAGAGGCTAAAACAGGCTAAATTTTCTTTAAAATATTTTTTTATAAAATTTATGTTCCAGAAAATATTTTTATTCATTTAATTTTTTTTAATAATAATTTTTCTTGGGTTTTTTTTTCTTTAGATTTTTCAAGTCAAATATGACTTGGACGTGTTTTTGCATTAATTTAAAGAAGAAACTGATTTGCAGTGATTCACCCTTTCGTCAGCTCAGATTTATAGTTCCTGTGTGTGTCACTCAGTAAAATCTCTCATCTAACACACGCTGGAGGAGCATCGTGTAGCACGGCGCGTCCTCGAGATGCACAGCTAATTAGGAGGAAAGAAACGGTTACGGTCCCGCTGATGTAGATCTCGGTGTAATACGATCACAGGACAAGACGCATGAATAGCAGAACCCATCTATATCTGACTCTCTGGATGTTGTTTTGTGGGGGGTTTTGGTCTAATTTATCTGATCCTCTTCTTGAGTGCTGAAATAAAGTTTCAGCTGTCACGTAACGGCATGAATAATGCACCGCATGTTGAGCCCGAACGTCACCGAGAACAAAGACTCGAGATGTAGGAGCTGGTAAACATGCGGCGGATGGATCCGTGTGGCGAGGTGGCTTTGTTCTGCTGCTACATCAAAGCCATGCGTCACCTGTGTGATATCTGCTTCATGCACCACACACACACACACACACACACACACAGCACCACCGCTGCTTTACAACACAACCATCTGTAATAATGAACCTGAGGAGTCGGTCAGAACATCAGGTGGAGCTTAATAAATGTGTATCTGGATCTAGAGCCGCAATTATGATTTATCAGATCATGCACTGCAGAAATAATACTCGAAATATCTTTAAACCTCAGTGCTGTTGTCAGAGAACGCATCTGGAGTGTGTTTTGTTTTATCGCACTGGCATATACTTGTTTATAGTATAAACCATATGGGAAGAGATTTTATTTGATCAGACTTTGGTCAGATTTTAAAAATATGTGAGAATTTTCTCATGCATTACAATAATAATTTCAAAAGTTGTTTTTTTCTTAATTAAAAACATGCTAGATTTTCTTTTTGAATGTATATTTTTATATAGATTTTTTTTGTACAGTATAATAGTTATTATAGTAGGCGTATACATATATACACCAAATATTTTTTATATTATAATATGTACAATGTATTTATTCTAATTATAATATAATAATTTATGATAGTTATAATATAATAATTTAATGTAAATAATTTACATTTAAAAAATTTATATATATATATATATATATATATATATATATATATATATATATATATATATATATATATATATATATATGGTTTAATTTTTATATATATATATATATATATATATATATACTAAACCAGCATTGGCAAATATTTGTAAATAAATTTAAGAACATTTAGATTTTTTTCTGGAAAATAAGACAAAAAAATACTCAAAGAATATTATTTTTACTGCGTTTTACATGCACTCTCTTATAATTAATTCTGATTGGTCAATATTGGTGTGTAATGATGCTGAAATGTAGAATTGATTGTTGTCTTTGGCCACCGATTAGTAGTTCTAGTTTCATGCGTTTAGTTTTTTACTCTTTCACTCTCACATATTGATTTCCGCTGTAGTTGTGCTAAGTTTTTGCATCTGTTTTTGCATCCACTCTGAATGTGTGATATAGAGAAGAGATGTGTACAATGTGAAGTCTGTCACCTCAATGGACCAGACTGAAGATGTCTGAACTTAGTAGAAGATCTGCACAGGTGGAGCTGGGGAAGGTGGAGGGTTTCTGAAGCTAGCTGCACTGCTACAGCAAGCTCTAGTCATGAATGTTGAGCAGCGAGCTCATTGGCTGCCGATACAGGAGAGAACCAATCAGCTGTGCCGTGTGATGATGATGTCATCCGCAGACCTATCGGACTGCTCCATCTAGAGTTTCATGCCTTCTCTTCTATTTCCTGTCTTGTTATTTGTTCCAGTCACTTTTCTCTCTTTTTTCCCCGTGTCTTTGTTGAGTAAACCACAGACATTTGGCCGTGGCGAGCTGAAGAGGCTGGTGGGTAATGTGCGTCTGAGGCTTTTGTGCTGTAGTCATCAGAACGGCTTCCCGAGGCTTTTTCGTGCCTGTAATACAGCAGCCGTAATTACACTTCAGCAGCTCACGACAGCGCTGGCATTTCCTTCCCTCTGTAGTCTAGTGCGTCTCTCCATGGAAAACCCAAGCTACCGTCCCTCAGGAATCCAGCTCGGGTGGATTTTTGGTTCCCTTTTTCTCCATAACCGCGTCTGAGAGCTTCTCCACTGAAGCAGAGCGCCAATTAGAGCCACCGGAGGAGACGCACGACAGCTAAAGGCCACTATTAGTGCAAAAAAAATAGTCTTTTTGTCATTTTTTCCCTCCGGAATATATATCTAAACATCCTTAAAAACCAGATCAGTTTACAGGAGAAGAAATATTGCATGAGATATTAGGTTTGTTTTTGGCAAATCGTTTTTATTTTAGTTTGAGGCATAACCACACTGAGAGGTTTATGCTTAAAACTAGAAAATCTGCATAATTATTATGAAAACATGAGGAAAAAATGGTTTTTAATAGTATTCGATCATGTGAAATTATACAATCTTAAATGTTACTATATATACATTTTTTTCTATATATAGTGTGTAATATATATATATATATATATATATATATATATATATATAATTTTTTTATATATAAATTTATATATTTTTAGTAGTATATATTTTCTTAAGACATGCATTTTTCTTCTGTAAATTGATATTGTTTTTAAGGATGTTAAATACACTGTACTGTGAAATTATATTATATTATATATAATTAATATATAATTAATTTACATATACACATATATCCCACTGTAATCCCTTTATCCATATTTTTATTATTATTATTATTATTATTTATTATTTTATTTGTTTTCCTGTAAGTGTGTGTGTGTGTGTCTGCAATCATTTTTACACACAAACACTGTTTTATTTTTTTTAAATAATGATTGGGTAGTTGACTAATTAAATGCTATAGTCTATGTAATAGTTTTGAAAATAGCACTTTAATAATTATGCACATTTTGCATATACAGTATGTACAGTATATGTTAATGATAAATAGCTTCCATAAATAAATTTGTAATGACGGCTGACAGTAAAACGCTGGTGAAGATGCAGCTGAATGATCATACTGAGGCTCGTCTGAGAGTCACGGCAGACGCTTCATGCTGTTTGCTGAAGCTCAGAAATCGAAGCTGACAGTCTGCCTGACTCCAGCCTTTTTACAGCCTTGTTAAAAGAGCTGCGGTGAAAGCATCTGACGGATGGACGTGTGAGGGAAGGTGGAAGAGAAATGCTCCGGATGCATCTCGGCTAGAAGGGGATGATGGGAAAGGTGTGATGTTTTATAAGCAGACCTTCTACGACAGGTTCATGTGGAGTCCATAATAGTGCTTCATAGCAGCACAACATCAGTATTCTTAAAATCAGTGACCGAAACTAAACTAAACTCACTGTCGTGCCATAGAAGAAACTTAAAAATAATCAGAATTATCATTTAATTATATATAAATATTTAGTAATAACAATATACACTACTGGTCAGTAATTTTTTTTTAATTTTTTTATCAACACTTTTATTCAGCAAGGATGTGTTAAATTGATAAAAAGTGATAATATTTTATTAGAATATATATATATTATTAGAATTTTTTTTTTTTAATAAATGCATTTATTTTTAACCTTTTATTGATCAAATATATTAGAGAGCAGAACTGTTTCCAACGCTCATAATAAATCAGAATATTAGAATGATTTCTAAATGATCATGTGATCGACTGATGTTACATGTGACACTGAAGGCTGGAGGAATGATGCTGAAAATTCAGCGCTGCATCACAGGAATAATTTTTTTTTTTAAGTATATTCAAATAGAAAACTATTATTTTAAGTTGTAATATTATTTCACAATATTACTGTTTTTTCTGTATTTTTGATCAAATAAATGCAGGCTTGATGAGCAGAAGAAACTTCTTTCACAAACATTAAAAATAGTAATGTTTCCAAACTTTTGGTCTGTACTGTATATATATATATATAAAACATAATATATTATTATATTATATATTTTCATATTGTTACATTTTATATCTTAATTTTTATTTTAATAATTAATTACATTTTTTTTTTATTACTATAGAAATGTTAACATAATTAAAAGCGTGTGTGTGTATGTATATATATATATATATATATATATATATATATATATATATATATATATATATATATAGTGTTTTTTTATTATTATGTTATGCCTGATATTAACTATAATAATTAGAAAAAATAAAAACAGTTGTATTAATCTGTCAGGTCATAGAAATGTTTATTTTATATGTAATGTTTCTTCTGTTGTTGAAATAACTCAAGCCAAAGTCTTCGTCCTGGACAGACAATCTGAATTGCTTTTAAATGAACTGAATAAACTTGATAAAGTCAGAGAGCAATCGTTGTTTTTGATTACTAAAGTCAGCACTCCATAAACAACTCTGTGATGTGTTTTTCATTTTCTTTCATCCACTTCATTAAAGTGTAGACGTTTCACAAAGCTTTGTATTCATTGCAGCATTACATGCACATCAGCGTCTAAACGATGTCCCAGAGTCATTTATTCAGCTGCATCAGTCATTCCTCGTGGAAGCTGATCATTTAGGGCTTTTTCCTCCACAACTGTTTGTTTTCTGGAGGAGAAGCCTTCAATCTGATGTTATTCGACAATAAATGGCCTTTAAAAAGTCATTTCTAGTTGAGCTATGCATAAGCATCCTGTAATTAAGTTGAAAATGTCTCTGCTGCTGTACATGAATTGAGGAGATGCTGATGATGGGAGGTCAAAGGTCACGTGCATACAGATGACCTGAGAGCTGAGAGTTTCCTCAGATGAAAATTAAATATTAACTCCAGACTGGAGTTTCTTTGCCCATGTCTGTTTTTCTTTTGCAGTTGGATGTCTTCACTGCAGAGGATTGTGGGCTTTTTATGTTCAGAGTGAAAGTGAAATGTTTGCGCTGTCTGCTGCCATCCTGGATCAATACTGCAAATTTCCCATGACAATCAGGATTCAATGCAATTTCTGTCATTTTTTTATACCTAAATTATATTTTTTCTACCAAAATGCACCATTAAAATACCACAATTGTAGTCGATATAATGTATGCTTTATATTACAAGTCTTCTGAGCTCATATGTAAGTTTGTTTGAGGAACATATTGAAATTTAAGCCATAAAAATAATTATTATTTACTTTGGATTACAAGTTAAATTCCAACTTAAAATTTTGTAAATCAACATTTGAAAAACATACTTAGGTTTGTTCTCTTTTTAAAGAAGACCCTTGAAAGATTACTTTACAAAATAAAAAAGGTATGGTAACGTTTAAAAAAAGTTACAGAGGTTTACGTTTCTAGTCACGAAACGATCACAAAAATACTATTTTCAAATGTCATATGTCAATATTTTAAAAGTAAATATTTAACCTTTTTTTAGCATATAAGTCATATGCATTGCTTTTATGATGCTTTATATTTTGTGCTTCATGGATGAAAGAAATGCATGCATGCATCTGGAACCACATGAAGGCGAGTAAATAATGAGAGAAGTTGTATTTTTGGAGGCCGTGTTAGTGTGTCATTCTCTGGCAGGTGAAGCCTCACAGATGGGATTCTGATGGAGTCGGTGTCTCCAGCTAAGGGTCATTAGTGATCTCTCTGACACCAGTGCAGGGGGCCAATCAGGTTGCTCTTCTCCTGTCCTTCTCATCTCAGCCCTCATTTCGCGCTGCACAAATGCATTAAGCATGGGATGTGCTGCCCCCGTTACAACAGAGAGGCCATCATATCTCTCTAAAACCCAGTGCTTCTGAGGAGGCTGAAGCTTGACCTTCTGCTGGTGATTTCACCCAACCCTATGTATCCCTGCCTCTGTTGAATTATTATATATTATTATATATAAAAACATCCCTCGAACCCGCTCTGATGTCCTGATCTGAATCAAATGGTTTGGGGTACATGCTTTGAAGTTCCTATGGAGTCAAAATAATGCCGCATATATATGCAAAAAAAATCCATTTTGCAAAAGAAAATAAGGTTTTGCAAACTAAGAATAAAGTATTGAGGAAAATAAATTAGCTTTTTGCATTCAAAAATAAAGAACTGCAAAACATAAATGAAACAGCACGAAAACAATGATTTTGCAATACATATTTTCCATGGTGATATCTATTAATTTATTTTAGTTTTCCCTTTACGGTTCATTTTTCTGTGCTTCTCGCTTTGTGGCACTGTTTTGACTTGTGGGCGGAGCCATGGGACGGGGGCGTGTACAACATGCCTCCCTGGAAATGACATCATCGGCCACGGCCAGAGACGCAGCTCACTGATCCAGTTTCTGTCATGATGAGCAGAGGCTTGCGAGTGGATCGTTTCCTTTTATTCACTAGCATTAAAACATTCATTTTTTTGTTTTATTTACTTTATTAGCAAATGTATATGTGAATTAGCAGTGTTTTCTCAAGTTACAGAAGTTGTTACCATGAACATCTGCTGTTTATTTGTCTCAATGTGCACACTTTTATAGCATTAAAATGTGTAGTTTTTCATTTGGTTAACTGCATGTGTTTTAACAGTTTTTGCACAGAAGTCCCGATCTGAATCAAATGATTCGCGACTCGCGCTTTGAAGTCCCGATCTGAATCAAATGATTCGCGACACGCGCTTTGAAGTCCCGATCTGAATCAAATGATTCGCGACTCGCGCTTTGAAGTCCCGATCTGAATCAAATGATTCGCGACTCGCGCTTTGAAGTCCCGATCTGAATCAAATGATTCGCGACACGCGCTTTGAAGTCCCGATCTGAATCAAATGATTCGCGACACGCGCTTTGAAGTCCCGATCTGAATCAAATGATTCGCGACACGCGCTTTGAAGTCCCGATCTGAATCAAATGATTCGCGACTCGCGCTTTGAAGTCCCGATCTGAATCAAATGATTCGCGACTCGCGCTTTGAAGTCCCGATCTGAATCAAATGATTCGCGATTCGCGCTTTGAAGTCCCGATCTGAATCAAATGATTCGCGATTCGCGCTTTGAAGTCCCGATCTGAATCAAATGATTCGCAATTCGCGCTTTGAAGTCCCGATCTGAATCAAATGATTTTGAAGTCCCGATCTGAATCAAATGATTCGCAACAATGCTTAACTGATTCAGAGTTTCAAAAAGCTCCAATGTGTTCTTTGCTCACTTTCTTTCTATAGCTAATTAATTGGTTGTTTGAATATGAATGGAAATTAAATCTTTACAATTTACAGGCTTAATGTACAATGCTTTTATTAAACTGTGATCACCTTAAATTCAGTTTCTATCCTATTAAAAACATTTCATAGAAAGTTTAAAAGGGCAATCCACCTCCCCATCCTCCCAGCCCCACGGTTTTTTTCTTCACAAATTGCACCATGTATATACAGACACACAAACATATGTATGTGTGGCCACCATGTTGTTAAGGTGTTATCGTTGTTGCCAGGCCGTTCCTGTTCCGTTGCTAAGGTTTTCTAAGTGGTTTCTATGTGCTTTTACTGTATCAAGTGAGAAGAGTCTTGTGGTATTCAGGTCTGTTGCCTTCTTCAGTAGAAGTCTATGAGATTTTTTACAACCGTTTTGTTGCCCACCAGGTGAAAATCATAAGTCTGATATGGGACGAGTTACACTCTGAAGTTTAATACTTGTATTTAGAGGTTTGTTCAAATCCCTCAACCTAAATCATAGCAATAATAGTGATGCTTGCCATAGCAAGCAGCACTAAAAAGAGCTTGGAGGGATACAGTATATCTGTCACCAACCATATTTCAAGCCATCTTTATGTGTTATTGCCATCATAAGTGTTAAAACATGTCTTGAGATCTCAGTGTTCTGTACTCGGTTTCATTCTGCTGCACAATGTCGAGTTTCATTCCCTTTTGAAGATGACCTTGCCACAGAAGCTGCTGCTGCTTAATGGATGTTAAACTAGTTTGTCTTTGGCTTCAAGAAGTTTTGAAAGTCCATTTTGGGTTTATTTGAGAAGTATTGCAGTTGGACAAGAAATATAAACTGACAATAAGCTCTAGTGCAAGTATTTTTTGCACTTCAGACAGCCGAAATAATTTTTTTCTTCCTATTTAATGATTATTGTTGGTTTGTAATTGTTAAATATACATAGTTTTTCTTATTTTTATAATTGTACTCTTTAACATACAACATGTTGAAGACGTACGACAACAATGTATTTTAAATGTTTATCATTGCATATTTGTTTTGCATACTTTTCTTTAAAATGACTTAAGAAAAAATATCAATGCATTTTCGCCAATGCATATAAATTGGATGCATGTTAGTTTTTGTTGTTTGCATGATGTTTATTGTTTTATCATTGCATATTTGTTTTGCATAGGTTTCTTGCACTACAAGTTTGTAGATAGTAAGATATTTTGTTTCATTTTTGAACAATGTTATATGCTCAGCAAAGCTGCACTTATTTGATAAAAAATACAGTAAAAACAGTGAAATTGTGAAATATTATTACAATTTAAAACCGCTATTCTCTATGTGAATATATAGTAATATGTAATTTATTTCTGTGATCAAAGCTGATTTTTCAACATCACTACTCCAGCCTTCAATAGAAGGAGTCTTTACTGCCACTTTTGATTAATTTAATGCATCCTTGATGAATAAAAGAAGTAATTTCCTTTCTTTTTAAAAGCATCAGTGAAAAAAAGTTATCAGTCGATGCACTGAACCAATGTACCTGTCTGCAAGAAACCTGACTAACATTATAAATGGATTGCATTGGAGAAAAACACTGCAATTGTTTAGAATGTGAGTCCTTTAAATGCATGAGCTTTGAGAAAGCATGTGCATGTGTGATTGTGAAGAAGCACTTTGGAGATGTGTATATACCCTGCAGGATTAGTTAACACTGTTCTCCTCTGTTTTGTCTTTCAGATATTTAAGCAGAAAGTGGTTGAACTTGGCGAGAAGTTGTTACCCGCCTTCAACACGCCCACCGGCATTCCCCGAGGAGTCATTAACCTGGGCAGGTGAGCATCTGACGCAGCTCCTAGCATCCATTCACAATGCCATATGTCTCAAATATCTTTCTCGCTCACTGAGAGAAAGAGACGCTTTCTGGCACTCCTGCCGCCCACCTGGCTTCCATTAGCCCACCGGCTCGCTCCGACAGCTGCAGGCAAATTTAATTAACGGACTCTCACGCTAATTCCAGTTAGATGAGTAACAGGAGCCAGTCCTACAGATGGGCTGGGAGAAAGAGAGCTCCGGTTAGACAAGATGACACAGAACGAACACACGTCACTGAGAACGTGCTCTTATTATGACATTTACAGTCTCTTCTGCTCACCAAGGCTGCATTTATTTGATAACAATTTTTTTAAATATTATTACAATTTAAAATAATGTTTTCTATGTGAATATATAGTAAACTGTAATTTATTTCTGTGATGCTCCGCTGTATTTTCAGCATCATTCCTCAAGTCTTCAGTGTCACATGATCTTCAGAAATCATGAAAATATGATGATTTGCTGCTCAAGAAACATTTCTGATTATTATCAATGTTGAAAACAGTCGTGCTGCTTCATATTTATGTGGGAAAGACCTTCTTTTATTGATCAAGAATGCATTAAATTGATACAAAGTAACAGTAAAGACATTTATATATTGTTACAAAGATGTTCTATTAATCAAAGAATCTTGAAAAATTAAATGCATCATGATTTGCGTATTATTCTGATTTCTGAAGACTGGAGGAATGATGCTGAAAATACAGCTGTGCATCACAGAAATAAATTATATTTCAATGCATATTAACATAGAAAACTGTTATTTAAAAATGCAATAATATTTCACAATTTTACTATTTTTACAGTATTTTTGATCAAATAAATGCAGCCTTAGTGAACAAAAGAGACTTAAAAAACGTAAGAAGAAATATTTTATCTTTTTAGTGATCAAATTCGAATGCAACATCACATGCATATTTTATATAAAATGCAGACTAAAGTAAATCTACAGTAAATGTCTTTAAAAATTACTTTAAAATCAAGCATTTAAATTTTTGGGATATTTTTTTACATCAGTTTCTGTTCTTCAATACCAGCAAAGAATGATTAAATGGGCTTAAAGTCATTTCTTCCCGCAGTGAACTCTTTCTGCCTTTTGTTTAACAAACAGTGAGCTGGTTTGTGCTGGTTTCGCTTCATCTTTCCGATGAAAGTTTTCCCACTTTTCTCTTCCTCCCGAGACATCGGTGCTATTGATCGTTCCTTCAGAAGGCAAGCGGTGCGCGGCTCGCTCTCACAATAAGAAGCAGACACAAATAATCTTGTGAATTAGTTCCACAGTTTCACCGAACCAATCCCGCAGGGACGAGCGAAGCCCCGAATCTGGAGCGGTTTATTTCAGAGTTCATTCAGCATCTCCATCTCTCTCTCTCTCTCTCTTTCCATCTTTCTCTCTTCAGTTGATTGTTTTCATTCAGCACGGGTGAGACCTGCAGCGTAAACAAGAGCAGAAGCATCTCCGTTTTGAACAACAGATGAAATTTTAATGATATTTAATCAAAACAAAGGATAAAGTGCTTTGGAAATACCTTTAAAACTGCTCTTAAAATATTTGCATAGTTGCATACAGATAAAAACACCAGAAAAATCATTTTAATCAGTATTTTGTCTTATTTTGATTAAAAATAACTAAAAAGATCAATTTGCACGTGAAGCAAACATTTAGCATAAATCTTATACTTTCATGCATGCCAAGAAATACACTACAAAAATATATTTTAAATAAGTATTTTTGATTTGTTTTCCAGTAAAAATATCTTTAAATCCTCAAGATCAATTTGCACAAGAAGCAAAACTTTGTTGCATAAACCTGAATTATTGTAGTTAACTAAACATTTCTCATTTTATTTTAACTTAATGTACTAAAATAACTCAAACTAAAACTGGAATAAAAAAAACGGTATAGATATAGAAATAGTTTGTATTATATATATATATATATATATATATATATATATATATATATATATATATATATATATATATATATATAAAATCTATTTATGCTATTAAACTGTTAAAATTATAAAAATGCACAATGCAATTACTAAAATTTTAAAATAAAAAATAATTAAAATACTAATAAAACTATAATAGTACCTCATACAGACAAATACGCTACAAAAATATTTTAATCAGTATTTGTGTCTTGTTTCACAGTACAAATAAAGAAATAAAAATCCAGAAGAGGAAAGGAAAATAAACTTATCCAATTAAATGGAAAATAAAATAATCCGTTCCAAAGATATTTTCCATTAACAAATCCTAAAATCTTGTGCACTTTGGCTCTTTGTCTTTTCTGAAGGAGATAAAAATGACTTGTGAAAAAACTCACCAATGCATATTTAACACCTTAAATTGCATGCATGTTCGTTTTTATTGTTTGCATGATGTTAATTGTTTCCTGTGTGGCTGGTTTGCAATTAAAATCGGTGTAACCTTTAATGTAGAAAACTGCTTTAGGTTTTTTGTGCTAATCATGATCCTAGGTGCAGAGAACACTATTTTTATGGCTGTTCTTCAGTAGAGTCACTAATGGCATCATTATGGATTGTGTAACGCTCTCATGTGGGATGAAGCGAAGGCTTTTAGCACGTCTGTGTTAAACGGTTTGCTCAGTGAATAATCAGCGCCCTGGCATCCGCTCTGCTCGGGTGGTGTCTGTGGCGGGTGACGGTGTTCACGGTGCGGATCTGCTCTCTGTTGCAGTGGCACCAGCTGGAGTTGGGGCTGGGCATCGGCCGGCAGCAGCATCCTGGCCGAGTTCGGCACGCTGCACCTGGAGTTCGTCCACCTGTCCCAACTGTCCGGAAACCCCCTGTTCACTGAGAAGGCGAGAGTCGTTTCCATCATGTTGATTTACTCTGAGAGGACGGGACACGGGCTGAGAATGAACCGTGTGATTCTGTGTTTTTCTTCAGGTGATGAACATCCGAAAGCTGCTGAATAAGATCGAGAAGCCTCACGGTCTGTATCCCAACTTCCTGAGTCCCGTCAGCGGGAACTGGGTACAGCGTGAGTAACATCTCAGTGCTTTCAGATACACTTACATTCAGCAGATGCTTTTGAGCATTAGATCAGTACATCAGTACTACAGTATTTTTTATATACTCTCTCTCTCTCTCTCTCTCTCTCTCTCTCTCTCTCTCTCTATATATATATATATATATATATTCATAATTAATATTATGATTCCAAAATATTATACAGTACTATTAATAAATGTCAAATTATTAATTATAATAATATAAATAATGAATAATTATGTAATTATAAATATTTATATATATTTATATATTAAGTACTTTAAAATATTATATCTCTTTATTTCAGCATTATATAAAATGTATATATTTATGATTTATTATGATAAAAATATATTAATTATTATATCATTTTAAAATATTATACAATCCTATAAAAAATGCCAAAATAATTATAATAATATAATTATAAAGTTAAAGTTACTATACTATATTATAAATATTACCATAAATAAGTACTATATTATTATATTTATATTTTATGCTTAGATTTATTACAATATTATTCTAAAATTAAACATGCTTTTACTAGAAATATATTTATATTATTATTATTATTATACAATTATTATATAATTCTAAAATATAATACGATACCATAAATATCAATATACTTATAATATATTATTCATTATTATGAACACTTGTAACACTATTAATAAATGTCAAAATATATATTATAATAATATAATTAATATATAATTCTTGTAATTGTAATATACAATATACCTATATTTTTTACTATAAATATTATAATGTTTATATTTCAATTTATTTGATCTCATTTATTGTATCAGCATAAAATAAAATTTAGATATTTGTATGTCTATGATAAAAATATATTAACTATATAATTCATATAGTAATATTTTGTTACTATATAATATACTATAATATGTTATTAGAAATATTACTAATATATATATACTAATATAATATATATATAAGTACTATCATTATTATAATATTTGATATAATTTGGCTAATGAAGGCTGATACAATAATACATGTATGTGTGCCTTCCCATCAGTCAACAGTCAAACATTTAATCACTGAGAGACTGAAAGCACAAATATTTGCAAATATTAATATATAGACCCGTGCACGTCTGGGACAATATACTTAAACATCATAAAAGTGTGAAATCATGTTTTTTGGTGTAATGCAAAATGCATTTCCGTTCTAGCAAAGCTTGCAAAACAAAATAAATGCCAGAAGAAAAAAAGCATCTTCAGACTTAAGATGTAAAGATGTATTATTTTGTTGTGTTTCACAGGTTTTCTGCAGAGCTGCTTTCTATAGTTTAATAATACATAACTATTTTCGTGAAGAGCACAAATTCACTGGTGTACGTCTATACTTTGGACTGGTGTTGTAAATACTGTACGTGTTATTATTGATTCCAGATCACGTGTCTATTGGAGGTCTTGGGGACAGTTTCTACGAGTATCTGATCAAATCCTATCTGATGTCAGACAAGACGGATCAGGAGGCTCAGAAGATGTACTACAGCGCCATGGAGGTTCGTGAGCATCACACATACACTGTTTATTGTATGCTTGACTATTAGTGTTTCTTCCAATTTAGTTACAAATGCTATTTGTGACCCTGGAGCACAAAACCAGTCACAAGTGTCAGTTTTTCGAAATTGAGATTTATGCATCATCTGAAAGCTGAATAAATACGTATATACAAGTTAGAAACTAAGATTTGTTTGCACAGGCCTATCTAAAGGGTTAATGGTTCCCACCTAGTGATCAACTGTAAAAATAACAAATTTTTACCTCTTCCCAAGAGAGAAAACCACAAATAATCAAGAATGCATGATTATATGGTGTCATGGCTTTGCAATCAAAAAATGTCGTTATAATGGAAGTCAATGGGGCTCAAACAGCCACGTACAATAAATGAGGGAGAAAATATTTAAATCTAATGCTGCACAAAAACTAAAAATGCATCAAAGCCAATCTTGTTACTAATCTTTGACATGCCCAAGACTGTGATAAAAAGTAAAAAAAAAATCCAGCCACAATTATTTTTAAATTGACAATAAGTCATTTTGTGTGTTTTTCCCCCAAATCAGTGACATCATTTATGAACTTGGCAATTAAAGAGTTAAAATCTTGGAATTTTTTTATACATTTGGTAGTTTTGATCATGACTGAGGTTGATTAATAGATTTGTGCAAAAAAAAATAATGAAAAAATAATATATATCTGATACATTTTTACAGCAGTTTAATTGAGTGGATGTTTTCATCCCGAACATAACGAAAGGGTAGTGAATTTGAACAATGCACAAGGGTTAAAGATGTCCAAGTGAATCCTAAGCAATGCATTGTACTATTCAAAAATTATATTTTGATATATTTACGGTAGGAAATTTACAAATATATTCATGGAACATGATCTTTACTTAATATCCTAATGATAATTGGCATAAAAGAGAAATTGATCATTTTGACCCATACAATGTATTTTTGGTTATTGCCACAAATACACCCCAGAGACTTAAGGCTGGTTTTGTGCTCCAGGGACACATTTCTGGTCTTCAGTATTAAATAAAGAAGTCTGAGCCGGAGGTGAGCGTGTAAAATAGATCACACGCTTTAATTTAAGCTTGATTAGATTAGTTTTAAGATTAGATTCACGCTCATAATGATCCGAGAGGAGAGATATAACCGAGAGAGCGAACACTTTCTCACTTATTCTCACTTAATTAGCATATTAGCTTTTCATTACACAATGTTTCCCTTGAAGAATGAGGTCTGCAAAGATATTAATTACATTTATAATCAGCAAAGGCCAATTTAATAAGCCTAATGTTAAAATGTCAAACATGTTATCAAATATCCAGTCCTTTGTGCAACACTTTTGAGTAGTTTGAGAGGTTTTATTGGTGGGAAAGTTGATGTTTGTCACAATAGTCGCTCTGATTTAGATTTCACGTTGACTTTTAGTGGGTTGTTTTGATTTGATGATGCAAAAATGCAGAAACCTGGTAATGCATATAAAGAAGAGTTTAGTGTGGGACTCAAACGATGGGTATAAACCATAAAAACGCAGAGGAAGATCATTTTGAGATGTTTTCTCGTATAGTCTTTGGCAGATTTATACACCTTCGAGTATCTGAGTCCTGATAGAATCTCAATGAGGCTTGACTTCAATTCTCCATGCATGCATACTGTCTTATATTATACATAAAACATTTCATGCATAAACGTCAGCTAATATGGCAATATGTGCCGAGTGTCCTGCTTTTATATGTGGTTTACTCTCACACAAAACACATCTGTCCTTCTGTTTCTCAGAGCAAGCTGCGATTAATAGCTGCATTATCTTCAGCGTGCATTAAATTTAATGCTCCATCACTCAAATATGCTTTTCAGAAAGAGCTTGTAGCTGAAATTAACCACTACACTGTAAAGGATGATTTTAAAAAAATACAGCAGAAAGTATATTTAAAAAAAAATGCTGTCATTCTTTGCAAAATGTATATTTTAGAAAACCTATAAGAAAGTATTAATTCATTGAAGTAAAATTTATAAAATGTAATGAAAATTATAAATGTTGCCTTAAATAATAAGTGATAAATTACTAACATTGAATTACTAAAAGTGAAAATAATTAATTAGAAAAATTGCAAAAGCACAAAATACAATTCCAAAAATTACACTAGATTTTTTTTTTAAATCAATAATATAATAGTATAGAAAATAATGTTAAATAGACGGTGATGCAGTTATATTTTAAATGATTTGACTATTACAAGAATCTATTTTTTTTAAGTTGTAAATAAATAAATATATGATTTACAAGAAAAAAAACTTTAGTTTCTTTCTACTTCAAATTTATATTTCATTAAAACTATTTTATAAAAATAATTTTGTTAATTGAAGTAAATCTGGAATAAAATGAAAAACGTTTTGGATGAAAAACCCTAGAGCT
This sequence comes from Carassius gibelio, assembly GCF_023724105.1. Lineage (NCBI taxonomy): Eukaryota > Metazoa > Chordata > Actinopteri > Cypriniformes > Cyprinidae > Carassius > Carassius gibelio. Next base: position 1,655,181 of record NC_068386.1, on the reverse strand, counting down.
TTATAGAAATCTGAAGAAGTAAAAAAAGATAATAAAATGGCAAAACTTTAAAAACAAAAAACTATATTGAAAATATAATAATAAATCTAATTTAAAATATTATTTAATACTGTAAAAGTGTAAATGTATATAAATAATAATGTTAAACAGAGAGTTACAGTTTTGAAAATGATTTGACTTAAAAAATTATTTTAAATTATTATTATTTTTTTTTAAGTTGTAAGTAAAACAAGAAGTATGTTTTACAACAAAATACTTTTCAGTGTTTCTACTTGAGAATTTCTATTTTAGGAAATCTTTAAAAAGAAATTAATTGAAGCTAATAAAATATATTAGATAAAAGTTATGATAAATACAAAATAATTTATTAAAACTGAATCCAATAATAAAAATGTATTTAAAATATTAATAATACTATAACATTAAATAATGTTAAATGCATGGTGTTGCAGTTTAGTTAGTAAGTGAAAAAAAATATATTATTATTATTAAAGTTGTAAACACATCAAAAAGTATGATTTAAAAGAAAATACAATTTGTTTTTCTAAAAATACAATTTAATTAATACTTAAAAATTCATTCAAATTAAGCTAGAATAAAATAGAATATATTTAATGGAAAAACTTAAGATAAAAAAAATAACAAATACAAATTTGAAATAAATTAGTAATAAAAATGCTGTATAGAAATATCAATAACTAATAAAATTATTAACTTATTTTTTTAATAAATTACTAAACTGACAATCTAATTTAAAATATTAATAAATATTACAGTATATAAATGTTTACAGTATATAATATAATTATATAATACACAGTATACTATATTACAGCATATAAATGTTAAATGGAGGGTGTTGCTGTTTAGTTAGTGAGTCGACTCCAGAAAAAAATATTTTATTAATTTATTTATTTTTGAAGATAAAAATAAAACAAAGTATGTTTTACAAGAAAATACTGTCAGTTTTTCTCCTTCACAAATTCAAATTTAATTCAGTGTGTTACTTGCTGCTTCTAAGTAATTATTTCTAGAATATGTTTTCATTTCAAAGTCAGAATTGTTTCTACATTGCATTGATCAGAGGGATGTTTTTTCGCAGGCCATTGAGACGAACCTGGTGCAGAAGTCTCCGGCCGGATTGACGTATGTAGCCGAGTGGCGGGGGGGCATCCTGGATCATAAGATGGGGCATCTGGCCTGTTTCTCCGGCGGGATGATCGGCATCGGAGCAGACGACGGTCCGGCGGGACAGAAGCAGCACTACCTGGATCTGGCGGCTGAAATCACTCACACCTGTCACGAGTCCTACAGCCGCTCAGGTCAGAAACACATCACACAGATACACAGCATTAGTTATCTAGTAGAAAGCGTACAGCAGCAGTCCATCGCATCTGAATCGACTCTTTAAAACGCTGAAAATGCATTCAACTGCATGCTAAAATGAGATCATCTTATCAGTATTTTATAAAAGCACAAAGATTTGTTGTTATCATGTCTGTATACAAAAAAAAGTGGATTTGATTACAGATTCGATTGATGTATTGCTCTTATCTGTACGTTCAAACTGAAAGAGTAATTTAATTTATTTTCAGTGTTATCAGGAGAAAAATGCCTCATAACATGAATCGACTCCAAAGGGTTAATACCATTTCAGTATTTATTAATCATTTTGAATTTTTTTTTTTTTCCATTTAAATTTGAGTTTAGGTTTTAGTAATTTTGTTGTACTTGTTTTATTTTAATTTTTTTTTTTTTTGTTACAAATTTTAGTACTTAAAATAATGAACATTATAATTAGTTAATTTGAATAATTAGAATTATATATATTCAAATTTTAGTTTTACATTTAAGTAATTGTTTTCTTGTTGTTTTGTTCTATTTAGTTTGTATTTCCATTTTAGTTTTTATTTTTAGATTTTCTATTTTAATTTTAGTTTAGGTTTTAGTAATTGTTGCGTTTGTGTTTTATTTTAATATTTTTTTGTTAATTTTTTTCCAAAATGTTACTTATTTTAGTACTTAAAATAATGAAAATTCTAATTAGTTAATTTGAATAATTTGAATTTTGTTTTATATCTTCTGTTTTTATTCTAATTTTAGTTTACGTTTAAGTAATTACCTTTTTTCTTGTTGTTGTTTTTTTCTATTTAGTTTGTATTTCCGTTTTAGTTTAATTTTTTTTAGTCCTTCAGCTTAACGAAAAAAAAAGGATTTTGCTGCTAACTGAAATAAGATTCTTGATTCATTTAATTTAAGTTAATTTTTGTATTTAATTTGAATTTCTATTTACTTTTTATTTCTGTTGTAATAATTTAAGTATTTAAACTAAATAAAAATTAGAAACATTTGCTTTGAAGCTAAGAGAAATAAAAAAAAATGGTTATATATATATATATATATATATATATATATATATATATATATATATATATATATATATATATATATATATATATATATATATATATATAACACATGATTTCATGAGATTTATAAATATATATATTTTTTTTTTTATGCATGTGTTTGTGAGGCATTGCACTTCAAGTCTACGGTATCTCAAAACTGTCTTATGTTTTTCTTTTATTAGCATATTCTTTTCATTATAAGAAGCCCCACTGTGTCATGAAGCATTTGCAGAAACATCATGTTATTAATCGAGAAGTGTCATATTAATGTTGACAATAAACACTTCCCCATGGGAGAGTTTCTCTCACTGTAACAGACCAATAATGACCAAAAAACCACCATACTACACTTGAACACACAAACCAAAATCAGTATGCAAATTCAAATGTTTATTCAGATGAGTGTTTCTTCCGGACTGGGGCTGCTTGTAATTTTAGATTTTAGGGGCATAATGGGATACATTTGGGTTTGTTGTGTTATGTTCTGTTTTGAAAGCATTGTGTTTTCATTAAGTTTGCATTGTGTGCACAAACGAAACACACACTGTGAGTTTACGACCTCAGGTTTCTCCACGCTTTAAAAACACAAAGCTCAAAGCATCTGTTCAGCAGCGGATTTGTTTTATGTGCTAGTATTTAAACCAGCTGTGCAATCATCATGAGGGAGATTAAAGACATACTGGTAAAACAATTATATGTATAGCCTGAATGCACTGTAAGTCGCTTTGGATGTAAAGACTAACTAGTGCTTTTTCACTCAATAGAACCAGAGGTTAAATTGGGACTTGTGTGAAAGTGTGGGGGGGGGGATATGTACATGCACTGCCTACAAAATCTTTCATCAACTTGAGATCTTGAAGAACGAGAAAGGGGTAAAAGAAAAAAGGAAATATGGCCTGTATTGTTGAAAATATTCAAGGATAGTCCACTGATTAAAGCCCTTATAAAACCAATAATTGTTGACTGAAGTTAAATATTCTAAATATAATTTAGTCTAACTTGACATACTAACAATAATGTAATATATATATATATATATATATATATATATATATATATATAAACTAAATGGAAAAAAATTAAAAATGTAAATGAAAATTTGAAATAGTAATGTAGCAATAGTAATGTATTTCTGTCACAGTTTCTTAAAGTTAAACCCAACTTTTATTTTGACAGGTTTCCACAAGGACCTTTACGTTTCTCTCTCTCTCTCTCTCTCTCTCTCTCTCTGTGTGTGTGTGTGTGTGTTTGTGTGTGTTTAAAGTACTGACATAATTTCGATTTATTCATCTAAAATTTGACGATTCCGTAACATTCCACGTTATACAGTGAATTACATTTGAATTACTGGATCATTATGAGATAAAAAGTTGTGAATTTTTTTTTTTTTTTTTTTTTTTTGGAAGCTGAAGATACACAAATAAATTGAGATTTAAAAATATTAACAAATATTATATAAATAGTAGTTTTTGCCTTTTTATCATATAATTTCAATTTACTATGTCATAATTTCAACATTTCATCTCATAATTATTATTATTATTAATTTGTCATTATGACTAAATAAAGCATGATTTTTTTCTTTCTGACTTTGTGGAAATTGGCTTCCATGAATGTATTTTCTGCCCATTGGTTTACTTAGTCTTCCCAACCTGGCAACCATGTGCAAACACTCTCTCTACATTAGCGCTCAGAAGTGCTAAAAATAAACGTAATAAACTGTATTAAGATTTCTGCTATTTGCCGCAACTAAATCTGTGAGCAAACCATGCAAGTTTACGTTCTGCTGATTTGTGCTTATGCAAAAGTGCAATAATTCTGATGAAATGTAAAAAAAAAGATAAATTAATAATTGTGATTCTATTTTTTGAGCGAAATAATCTTTATTACTCATTTAACATGTTTTTCTATCAACAGCCACCAAACTCGGTCCAGAGGCGTTCCGCTTTGATGCAGGAGCCGAAGCCACAGCCACCCGACTGAGTGACCGCTACTACATCCTCAGGCCAGAGGTCATCGAGAGCTACATGTACATGTGGCGTTTGACCCATGACCCCAAGTACAGAGAGTGGGGCTGGGAGGCCGTGGAGGTGCGTCATCTCTGTATTTAGATGATTGGTCAACAAATGTGGGTTTTTCGAAGGCTGAAAGTGTTACCCACGATCCTAAAAGTGTGAATACAAAGTGTCTTTAGTTTAGTAATAATGAGTAATCGCTGTATTATTTCAATTTTGTCAGATTCCTTTATTCACAAATGAAATAGATAGAGATACACAAATAAATGTATATTTTTAGTCCATGCTTGGTGGTTTATAATTGTTCAGATAGATAGATAGATGGATGGATGGATGGATGGATGGACAAATACATAGGTGGATTATGGATGGATGAATAAACAGACGAATAGACGGATGGATGGATGGATGGATGGATGGACACATACATAGGTGGATTATGTATGGATGAATAAACAGACGAATAGACGGATGGATGGATGGATGGATGGATGGATAGATGGATGGACCGATAAACACCGATAGATGGAAGGACGAAAACATGGATGGATGGATAAACATGGATAGACAGATGGACAGACAGATACATAGATGGATGGCTGGATGAACGGACAGATGGATGTATGGATGGATGGATGGATGGATAAACACGAGTAGATAGACAGATGGACAAATACATAGATGGATGGATGCATAAACACAGGTTTATAATTGTTCAGATGGATGGATGGATGGATGGACAAATACATAGGTGGATTATGTATGGATGAATAAACAGACGAATAGACGGATGGATGGATGGATGGATGGATGGATGGATGGATGAATGGACAGACGGACGGACGGACAGGTGGATGGATGGATGGATGGATAAATAGATAGGTGGATTATGTATGGATGAATAAACAGACGAATAGACGGATGGATTGTGTGATGGATGGATGGATGGACTGACGGACGGACAGATGGATGGATGGATGGATAAACACGGATAGATGGACGAATTGACAAATATATAGATGGATGGAAGGTGGGATGGATAAATGGATGGATAAACAGATGGATGGATGGATAAATGGACAGATAAACACGGATAGATGGACGGACGAAAACATGGATGGATGGATGGATGGACAAATACATAGATGGATTATAGATGGATGAATAAACAGATGGATGGATGGATGGATAAATGGACAGATAAACACGGATTGATGGATGGACAAAAACATGGATGGATGGATGGATGGATGGATGGATGGATAAGCATGGATAGATGGACAGACAGATACATAGATGGATGGATGGATGGACAGATACATAGATGGATGGATGGATGGATGGATGATGTATAGACAGACGGACAAATACATACTGTAGATGGATGGATAAACATGGATAGAAAGGCAGATGGACAAATACAAAGATGGATGGTGGATGGATGCATGCATAAACAGACGGATGGATGTACGAATGGATGGACGGATGAATGGATGGAGGGAAGGATGGATGAATAAACACGAGTAGATGAACAGATGGACAAATACATGGATGGATGGATGAATGGACAGATGGAAGGATGGATGGATGGATAAACACGGATAGATGGACGGATGGACAAATACATAGATGGAAGAATGGTGGGATGAATAAATGGATGGATAAACAGATAGACAGATGATAAATGGATAGATGGATGGATGGATGATGCACAGATGGACTGAAAATTACATGGATTTGTGAATGGATGGATGGATGGATAGATGGATAAATGGATGAAGGATAGATAGATAGACAGACAGACAGACAGACAGACAGATAGATAGATAGATAGATAGATAGACAGATAGATAGACAGATAGATAGACAGACAGACAGACAGACAGACAGACAGACAGATAGACAGACAGATAGATAGATAGATAGATAGATAGATAGATAGATAGATAGATAGACAGATAGATAGACAGATAGATAGATAGATAGATAGATAGATAGATAGATCTGGACGTTTCTTCAGTGTGGTGTTGAGGATCTCTGGTGTTATTCTCAGATGTTAAAGAGCCGCTCCTCCAGCAGAATGACATGTTAATTACTGGCTGCAGGAGGTGGAGGAGAACGCAAATGGATTTGTCAAATACATCTCCAAACCAAACTCTCCAGACACTCCTAATTAGAGTTTAGGTGTCTACCTTTGTTTGAGGTTAATACATCATTAATTTGCCGTGTCAGCTCTTATGTTATTCAGCGCTCAAATTTAGCGGGAAATATTCTAGCCAACGTTTAAGTGGCGGAAAGAGCAGCTCTCCTGTTTAAAAGGATCTCTCATAAATCACTTGTATCTTCTACCTGCAAGAAACCGTACCAAACAAGTCTCTTCTGCGTATCAAGTCTGCATTTATTTGATTAAAAATACAGAAAAAAGAAATATCCGTTTACTGTGTGAATATCTGTTTAAATGTAATATATTCTTGCGATCAAAGCTGAATTTTAAGCATCATTACTCCAGTCTTCAGTGTCAAATAAATCTCTCTAATATGATGTTTTACTGCTCAAGAAACATTTCAGATTATTATCAATGTTGAAAACAGTTGTGCTGAATAATATGTTTGCGGAAACTGTGATGCATTTTATTTTTTCAGGATTCACAGATGATTAGAAAGTTCAAAAGAACAGCATTTATTAGAAATTGAAAAGCATTTGTAATATTAGAAATATCTTTAATTTTTGATCAATTTAATGCATCCTCAATAAATAAATGCATGAATGCAATGGTGCTTCGGATAATCTGCCAAATGCATAAAATGCAATAAATATTTGAAAAGCATAGAAAATTGTTATGTTGCTTTATATTTATTTGTAACAACTGCTGTTAATATCTACTGATGTAAGATTACTGAAGCTGTATAATAAAGTGTCACATGACCTATATTGTTTCTTGGCACATTAGAAATATAATCATTCTGATGAAATGTTTTCACAGGCGTTAGAGAAGCACTGTCGTGTGGACGCAGGTTTCTCAGGAATCAGAGACGTGTACGCCTCCACAGTCAGTCACGACAACATGCAGCAGAGCTTCTTCCTGTCCGAGACTCTCAAGTAAGTGCATTATCAGTGAATTACCTGAATCTGACATCTGTAGGTTTAATAATGAGTCACGGTTGCATTCTGCACCACGCTTGGACTTAATGCAGAACATCAATCAGGATGATCAAAGCAAGATCATTTTAGCATTTCTTCCTTTCTGGATCTACTGTAAAAGACACAAAAACCTCACAATATATGACTTGTGCACATTGACTTCCTTTAACTTCCTTTGCTCAGATTTCAGTTCAGATTAAGCTCCATGCCTTCTGTCGTCTGACTGATAGTTTAGACTTTCTTATCTAAACTCAAGTCCACGTTCATCAGTGTCTTTCTGCTGTTTTTTATTAATTAAATGCAAGAAAAGCTTTGATATTGTTATTAATATTTAAAAAAAGAACACTTGTTAGAAAAATCAGTGAGTCTCAGGCTTTTGATGAACGTTTATTCATGCATCTCTCGATCATCGTGTTTCATTGCATTATATGATTTGATCATTTAAATCTCATCATATTATTGGAGATCCAGAGTTATGACTGATAATTATATCATTTTATGTAAGTATCTGCTGTACTGTTATAAACATTTCATTGATTTACACCACAAGCATCAGAATTTCTTTTTACTTTTATTAACTTTATTTTTATTAAACTTATAATATTATAATATATAATTTATATTTGAATATTATATTAATAAAAGTTTTCATTTATTTATATATATATATATATAAATAAATGAAATATAAATATTATTTTTTATAAAATTTTTATTTTAAGTTATTTAAGAACATGATGTTTTTAAATAAAAATTACAAATAGTGCCTTTGCAACTAGCTGTTTTTTTTATATTTTATTTTAGTAAATGTTTTATTTTAAGAAATTACAATTTTGTATTTATCCAGTTTTAGTTACTTATAATAGCCCTGAGATATAGATATATATATATATATATATATATATATATATATATATATATATATATATATATATTTTTTTTTTTTTTTTTTTTTTTAGTTACGATACAAGTTTTATCCTCCATATTCTCTTACACACATATGAATAGTATCTATATTTAAAAAAAAACACAAAAATATACTTTTTTCTGACTATTACTGTTATGTCATGTCAAAGTCTAATGACTAAATAAGTCACTTACATATACTTTTTTTTTTTTTTTTTTAATGGTCCAGTTTATTGATGAAATGGTGCTTTTATGGTGCTTTTTACATATATTTTGGAGTTTGACAGCATCCATTCACATTCAATTCAGTATGCATGGTCAGAGCAGACTGGCATTGAAATGCTGATATCTTGCCACTGTCGTGAGTTTTGTTAACCCCGTCCGTCTGTGTGCGATCACAGATACCTGTACCTGCTGTTCTCGGACGATGATCTCCTGCCGCTGGACGACTGGGTGTTTAACACAGAGGCTCATCCGCTGCCCGTCATACGCAAGAGATGCCTTCAGGAGCACAGCAACACACAAGACCATGAACAGACCAACCTGGAGTAGTATTTACCATCACACACACACACACACACACATGGATTCAACCTCACGGGTCCTGACATGGATTCTCAGCTCCTTTCCTGTAAAGGATCTCTTCATATATATATATATATGCTGTGATTGTATATCTCTGAGCCGAGACTTCCCGCTCTCCTCGACGGGTGGAAGCAGGCACAACTTTCCGTGGACAATCAGTGAAACGTGACTTTCATGAGAAGAGCACCTTTTTTCTTTGCTTCTTTCCTCTGTGAGGAAAACCTGACTAACTTGCAGCCCTGAATCTGTGGGAGGAGTGTCGTACGATGGCGGGCCGTGCCGAGCGAAAGAGAAAACCACTTTTCTTCACGTCTCACCTGTAATTTATCTTTTCTTTCATCCTTTCAGTGTGTATTCCTTTCCCCGTCTCTTCTGCCAAAGCGTTTGCGGTCTTCATTTCGTGTTCTCTCCCCGCCCGTGAGATTTTGTTCCATCTCCTTTCGAGTCCAATTTTGTGCTATGATTTTTTCTTTATTATTTCAAAGCAGAGCGAGGACTGCGGTTTTTACAAACCTGACCGAAGGATGCTTTGTGAAATGTGTTGTACAGAATCCTCTCGTTTGAACAGGAAGTGGAATGATGTCATCGGCAGGCCAGGATTGTTTTATGTGATTTTAAACTTAAAGTCATGTATTTTTTTTAATGCTTCAACTGCATTGTGTTGTGCACGATATGCCAAGACCAGTATCACGAGAGTGGAAAAACACACACTTGCACTGGCACTGGATGGCCACTAGGGCTGGGCGATTACATATTCAACATTTGTTCGATTTTTGCATTGATTTCGGTGGAGATTGTGAATCACAAAATTATATAAATGCATTTTTTTTTGTCAGAATACTTTGATATGACAATATCAAAAACAGCGTTTAAGTTTGATTCATTTTCATAATTCACTTCAAACTGTGCGCTTTAATGAATCGATTCAAAACCATGAAACAAAAAAGCATTTTTTCATCATTTTAAAACTGAAACTTGTAATTATTTTAATGCACTTTTATTTAAGTCAAACCAGAAAAGATTGCAGCACCAGAGCAGTTTCATGATTTTTCTTTAGTATCAAAAACTGATTCAATACCATAGATCACTTCAAAAAGATTCAAATGTCCTAAAACAAAGATGCATTTGCATTATTAATCGAAAATGCCCGTGATTGTGAATCAGTGCTTTTTGTAATTTGTTCATTAAGTTTCATAATGATTGCATCATCCGAGTAGTTTCATGATGAAACAGCATTTAAGTTTGCATTTCAGTTTGATTCATTTCTGACTGTCCGTATCAATGAATCAATTTCTAAAACAAAGATGCATTTGCATTATTACTCAAACATGCTTGAGATTGTGAATCCCACAATTCTATTCATTTGTCCAGTAAGATTTCTATCATGATTCTTCTTCAGTATCAAAAACAACATGCAAGTTTGATTCCTTTCCATGAATCACTTCAAACTCCAAAGCAAAGATTTGCATAATCACTCAAAAAAATGCAGGATATTGTGAATCACATATATATTGTATTGCGCTTTTTTAAAGTAGCATTGCATTATGCTTCCAAAAGACTTCTTTTACAGCATTTAAGTTTGAGTCGCTTCCGTGAATCAGTTCAGATTCACTTCAGAGCGCCAAAACAGATTTTAATTTGTTCTTTACGTTTCCTAAAGAAATTGCATCATCAGACTATTTACATGATTCTTCTTCGGTATCAAAAGCAGCATTCAAGTTGGAATCATTTTTGTGAATCAGTTCAAATGAATCAGTTCACGACAAAGATGTATTTGCATCTTAACTCAAACAAAAAAATGTTCTCAAAGTCTCCATTTGGTGCTTTTTTATATTGTTTTAGTAGAAGAATCTATAGGTGAATATTTTGACCATGTACCATATTTTTCGGACTATAAGTCTCAACCGAGTATAAGTCGCATCAGTCCAAAAATACGTCATGATGAGGAAAAAAAACCATATATAAGTCGCACTGGACTATAAGTCACATTTATTTAGAAACAAGAGAAAACATTACCGTCTCCAGCCGCTAGAGGGCGCTCTATGTGTTCAGTGTAGACTACAGGAGAACTGAGCAGCATAGAGCGCCCTCTGGCGGCTGGAGACGGTAATGTTTTCTCTCAGTTCATGTCAAATTAATTTTGATAAATAAGTGGCACCTGACTATAAGTCGCAGGACCAGCCAAACTATGAAAAAAAGTGCGACTTATAGCCGGAAAATACGGTACAGTTATACTGGTGCGTAAAAGTTCAAAAGAATCATAACACATTGATTAAATCAGTTGTGCATTTTCTCACCCAAAATCAGTGAAATCGTCCAGCCCTGTCGGCCAAAGTCGTCTCAAAGAATCGATGGTGAATGTGAATGTTTTTTTCCCTTGGTTTTTGTTCCTGAAGCAACGCCGTCAAACAGTAAAGGTGAAATGAATCTACACGATGAATGTGAGTGATTCATGTCATTAATGAACTCTTTTCTGATTTTTATGGACGTTCATGAAATAATTGTTCTTTTGGTTTTTCTCAGGTGTTTCTGTACAAGTTTTAATCACAGTTATTTGCACTATTCATTGCGGTAGTGCTGATCATTGTTAATTTGAACATCTTCTGTCTCTTATTGTTGAATATTTTCAAATACTGGTAAAAGATCTGTGCGATTTATACATTTAAAATGAGTGCACAAATGCTCTGTGTCTTTCTTTTGTGCTCTGCTCTTAACATTACTTCACGTCAAACATGTTATTAATCTTCAACCTGCATTGAGTGCCACTTACATCCTCAAATGCTGCACATCATTCAGAGGAGTTGCTATGAATGGACTTTGGTGACCCATAAGATTGTATAAAGCAGATAAACGATCATATCTGTTAGTTAGCAGAGTTTTTTTAGTACAACTGAGATACTATTATAGATTTTAAATCATATTTTGAATTTGTTTTTTATTTAAACATTTTTGCCAGTGTAATTAGTTTTTTATTAGCTATTTTTATTATTTTATATATCTATATAAATTATTTATATATACATAATTTTAAATAATTTTTTATTTAGGTTATAGCTATTTTAGTACATAAAGTTTTAAATAAATGAAATTATAAATTTTGACATGGCAACTAGATGGGGAAAGTATATAGATATATAATAATAATAATAATAAATTTTTATGGATATTTCAGTATATAATTTTGTTAAATTTGGAACCTTGCTGGGGAAAAAGTTAGTTTAATTTTATATATATTTTATTATGTTTATTATTATTTTTATTATTATTTTTGTATATTTTTTATTATATAGTTTTAATATATTTTTAAAAGATTATTACATCAATATATAGTTTTGTACATTTTATTTTTGTTTTATTATCTCAGTAACTAAATTAAACTAAATTAAGAAATATATATATATATATATATATATATATATATATATATATATATATATATATATATATATATATAAATATATATAGAGATATATATACATAATTTAATTTAATTCATATACTCTGTATATATAGTTTTTGTTGTTGTTTTGGCCTGTGCTTTTGTCATTCTTATCCATTTTTATTAGTTTTAATATTATTTTTATTATTATTTTTGTATATTTTTTATTATATAGTTTTAATATATTTTTAAAAGATTATTATATCAATATATAGTTTTGTACATTTTATTTTTGTTTTATTATCTTAGTAACTAAATTAAACTAAATTAAGAAATATATATATATATATATATATATATATAGAGAGAGAGAGAGAGAGAGAGAGAGAGAGAGAGAGATAGAGATATATATAGAGATATAAATACATAATTTAATTTAATTCATATACTCTGTATATATAGTTTTTGTTGTTGTTTTGGCCTGTGCTTTTGTCATTCTTATCCATTTTTATTAGTTTTAATATTATTGTATCTATAGTTTTATCAGTTTTTATTTAAGTTTTAGTTGTTTTATTACATCATGTCAAACTAAATTGATTACTATATAGTTTTTTATGGTTTTAGTATTAGTTAACCGTAATAACCCTGGTTCAATTTTATTTTTTTCAGCTTAATTAGATCCTAAACATGCCCAAATCACATTACCAGTGGTCACTGTGACTCATTGCACGGCTCTAAAAGAAAATTAATATGCTTCCACAAATCGCTCCTTATTTTCTGTGGCACCACACTGACGGTTTTCAAACAGGTTTCCCTAAACATCCTGTAATTGGTCGGACATGCAGATAGTCCCGCCCCCAAACTCTCATCATTGGTTGAATCAGTTTGATTCAATGTTTCGAAAGTGTCACGGTGTTGCACAGTGTCTTCATATTAATCTGGGCATATTTTAACATCCAGAAAGTTGCACACTTCAGCTCTAAGAATGAGTTTTTATGAGACCCTCTGGATCTACATCTGCACGTCAGATTCATAAAGATTTTATTATATCTTATTCATTCAGATTTATTATCGTTATACAGTTCTTATTATTTTTATTACACTTTGAGCTGTTATAGCTCTGAATAGTGTGCACTGATGAATCGTTCACAGTAAAATGAGAGTCTTGAATATAAAAAAGGATGATTTTGAACCTCAGAGACATAAACGGTTTTAAATGAAGTTTTTCTGAAAGCTGCAGTAATAAACGTCAGTGTTATCAGCTCGTGGAGTCACACAGGTTTAGTTAATGAACGCTGTGTGAGATCAGAGGTGTGTGAGCATGTAAAACCCTGATATCTGCTCACAGGAGGATGATTATACTGTAACTGATGAGGTCCGTCAGCAGGATAAGCACGTTTCAGTAATTAGCCCGGCTAAACGAATGGCTAGTTTCGTTATGCTAGCTTTCATAAAGTTCTGTAAATGATTAACTTCAGCTCTGGGCTGATATTAGTTATGCTAATGACACTTCATTCTGATTTCCACTCGGGGTTGATCAATGTTTCCATAGAAAAGAGTCTGGATCGATTATATTTATTTCTTCTTTGCTCTAAAAATGCCATTTTTGGACTCATTCTGAACATTTGAGACTTAGACGTCTGTGTTTTTACCCAGAAGCCCCTGAGACTGACTGAGTGTAGATTCTGTGAACCTGATTCATAAAGTTTCATCATTTAGGACTAATGCATTGGGTCAAAGACATGACCAATCGGTGCCCGATGCATGAAGTTTACACGTTTTTTAGCTGCAGAAAGAGAGAGAAATCATTTAATTTGTTGTGCTGGATGTTAAAAGTGTTTCCTTTGGCTCCTCTCTGCAAATCAGTCTGAGACACAAATGTTCAATTCTCTGACTTTGAAGTTGTGAAAATCCCTCGCGGTAATGATAACAACATGGAAAGCATAAGGGAAAATATTAGAAACAAAAATACTGTTTAACTGCTGTTTTTTTTTTTGGATGATTATTAGACAGTTTTCATTCTTTAGGACTTGTTTTTTTTAAGGGAATAGTACAGACAAAAATGAATTACACACCCTTAGGTTTTTAGAGATTAGGAGGAGTTTGTTTCTTCGTCAGATTTGGAGAAATGTAGCATTGCATCGCTTGCTCTGCGGTGAATGGGTGCCGTCAGAATGAGAGTCTGATAAAAACATCACAATAATCCACAGTCCATCAGTGAACATCTGGAGAAGACAAAAGCTGAAACAAATGGACTGGAGTGCTGTGGATTATTGTGATGTTTTTATCAGACTCTCATTCTGACGGCACCCATTCACTGCAGAGCAAGCGACGCAATGCTACATTTCTCCAAATCTGATGAAGAAACAAACTCATCCTAATCTTGGATGTCCTGAGAGTGAGAAAATCTGCGGTTAATTTTCATTTTAGGTGAACTATTCCTATCATTAGGGAAGAATTGCAATGTGTAATGTTCAACAGATTCGAGTAGAAATGTCTTTGAAATGCATTATGTAATATAATTTTGAATTGCATTATGCAATGCATGATAAAATGCTTGGAGTGAAGCTGGCGTGCGGTTACACACACACACACACCTCCTTCAGTTCCTGTTGTCGGTGGCAATGACCAGGAAAGGCGTCGTACGAGCTGAATAATGCAGGACTGTTCCCGTCTCTCCCTGCGTTTGTCCCCGAGCCGTCATGCTCCGTGGCTTTTTATTCCACTCTTTCTTCTCACATTGTGTCTGTTCGGTTTCACGGGTTGTTGAGCATCGCCTCTCAATTTTTCTCTCAGGGCAACTCCTCGGAAAAAATGGGTCACGAAAAAGAGTTTTTCTCATTTTTAGAACAGCTCTTGGAATAAATTCACCTAAAATAAAAAATATGCTAATGTGTTCTCAACCTCATGCATCGGACAAATCATAAGAAATATGGTTATGTTGCTTTTATGTTTAGATTTGTTTATATTTGGAGGAGGTAGACCGTCACGGTTAGTATGAACTCTGTTTGAAGAAGAAATTTAGTGTTGGGAAACATGTTTTAATCATGATTGTGTTTATTTGTGCTCCAGAGATCTTTCCTCTTTTTCATTATTCTCTGTGATATATTTTCTCAGACAAACTGAGATCATGACGCATTTTAGAAATTCTCTTTGTTCAAGCATTTTGTAAATTAAATCAAGTTTTCATCAGTTATCAAGACGGATAATTTGATCAAAAATACAGTTAAAAATAAACATTAATATTGTGAAATATTACAATTTAAAGTAACAGTTTATTCAGCGTCACATTATTTATTTTTTTATTTTTAATTTAATTTATTTTATCAGTTTTTTATTTCAATGTTTTTATTTACGTTTGGCAGAAACATGCTTTCATGCATTTCCTAGGAGATTTAGCTTTAGATAAATGGAAGAAGCGAGAGCTAAACTCTTTGTTTTATAGGATATATCACTGCTTTGTTTTAGTGCTTAAGAATCATTATTAGTAATATTTCGCATTATGGGAGCGATATGATAAATCGTTCATATCAAGATGCATGTTTTGCATTGTTTCTTTATGTTTAAACTACTATAGGCTGACGTTAGATGCAAGCATTGCACACTTTGCACACATGTATCTGAACTTCATGTTGTGTGTGGATTGTTGGCTTTCTGCAGGGAATAGCTAAGAGGAACATTGACCCTTACAGCATGCTGATGCTTTGAATACCAAACCATTTCTTTTTATTTCATCACTTGTTTGTAACTGATGCAAGCTGACGTCCCGGTGTCACACAGCACTGAGGAATCTGCTCCGGCGCCGAGCATCACGAATATCGACCGAAAGCTCAGATGCAAATCAAGAAACACAGCACTGACGCCCTTTAGTTTCACTGCGTCTGACTGCAGGGTCACCAGAGCTTTCTGTCTGCTCAGGACAAGAGAACAACATCAGAAACAGATGTCAGGGTTAGACGGGAAGCGTTCATGTAAGAATGGCTTTACAGGCAATTTAAAGCATTTATTCTGCTGTGGTTCACTGAGGCCCAAATGTGTCCTAACTGTGCCAATTTAGAAAAAAAAAATGTGAATGGTTACAAAAAAAATCATTAGGGCCTTACTGAAATAATAATAAAAAAGGTTTAGTTGAAGTAGTAAAATAAAATACATAAACATACATAATGCACATAAAATAACTAAATAATAAAACTTAAAAAATAAATGGCATAAATAAATACAAGAAAATGTATGAAAAAACAAAAAATAAAAATTGTACTAATAAAAATGAGAAATGTTACCTTTTTACTAAATAAACAATTATTTAAAACTAAATTAAAACTATACACATAAAAATAAAAAAATAAAATTAATTAAAAAAGTCAAAAACTACTAATACTTTACCTCAAATGAGAAACGTTACCTTGAAGCTGAGCTAAAATAAAATACACTTAAACTATAAAAAGTGCTATTATATTACATTTTATCATTATATTTTATTAAAATAAATATTTATTTTTTAATTAATTATAAATAAAATATAAAATTATATTTTATGTATATTTTATTAATTATTTAATTTAAATAACATTTAATACATTTTCAAAGTGTGATTTTATATGTGTGTTTGTGTTTGTAATGTATATGAATACAAATTAAACCAATTTGATTAATTAGACTGGAGCACTTTCAGTGAATAACTTCATTTGGGTCTGTTTTTCTCACAAAGCATCAAATGATTTAAGATTTGAAATATAGTGACTACATCATTAACTACTTTTATATGCTTTTATTGTGTTTTTTGTCCTTAAACTGCTTTCATTTGATTGTGATATAATAATTACTTCGAATAAAAAAAGGAAAAATGTGCTTTTATGACACTCATGATTATTTAGCCATATGGTCAAATAAATAAAAATTATGAAATATTATTCCTTGTGTTCTTTTAATAATGAAACATTTTCCTGAAATATTTTTCAATCGTTTTAGTTTCAAATTATGATTATTTTGCATCTTGACACAGTCTTCATTTGCAGGTGAATTATTAATTAAATGGGAAGACTAAAGTAGAAAAAAATTATTGTACTTTTTCATCTGTAATAAAACCGTATCATGCCACTTGCAACATCAGGATCATGTTTTTGATTCCCAGGGAATGCATGAACCGATGAAATGTTGACCTCGGAATCCAATGTGTGTGACCTTTGATAAAAGTATATTTGCCAGTTGCATAAATGTAGATGTAATTTTGGGAAAGTATGAATACGGCAGGCAGCAGGTGCTTTAGAGTCACATTTAACCTGTAATTTGACAGTAATTGTTGAGTTTAAACAGCTGCATGTTGTCCCCTGCTCATAAATCCCTGTCACTTCACCACATTCACACAACAGCTGAGCACTTTAATTATTTCATTCATTCATATTCATTTAAGGTGTAAAAACTAACCGTTGATAAATATCACATAGCACGTACCATTATAAAACAATTACTTTATAAAGGGGGAAATAAATATATATATATATATATATATATATATATATACAACATAATAAAATTTTAAGTAAAATTTAATGAAAAAAATATATATATATATTTTTTTAAATGTAAAATAATTTTCTAACTGACCTTTTAAATAAGTCAATTTTTAAATAATTTTCAAAGTTAAAAAAATGCTTGTTATTTTTCTTCATGTTTATTTTACTTTCTTTTATGTAAAGCACTTTGAATTACCATTGTGTATGATATGTTCTGTATAAATAAACGTCTCTAGGTTATGTAAGTATCCTCGAGGGAACGAGACGCTGCGTCGAACAATGCTTTGGGGAACGAGTACCAACGCCGCCAGACTACCAAACCCCTGCCTAGTGTGTATCCGAAGAGCACAGCTTAGGACGAGAGCACAGAAGCGCCTGGAGTGACTGGCATGTCTAGGCCACAGAATTTAACAAACGTAGAGGGCGTGGACCACTCCGCAGCATTGCAGATCTCCAGCATGGACACAACTGCTAAAAAAGGCCTTAGAGGCTGCCATACCCCGAGTAGAGTGAGCCTTGGCTCCCGACAGCGAGGGACGACCAGAAGATTCATAGGAAGCGTTTTTTTTCTTCTTTTTTTCTGTTTTCTGAAATAACAATTCTGAAATGTCATGCATCATTCAGAGTTAATTACTTAATATCATTGAGCAACACGATGATGATCAGCATGTTTTAAATCCAATTCAGAATAAAAAATTATAAACCTGAAACCAAAAAAAAAAAAAAAAAAAAACTTGGTTTTTAGAATAACATAGTTAACATACTGAAGCTTCATGAGCTGACTCTTCTAACCTCAAATAATCTTTTCTCAAATTACACAAGAGATGTCGTCCAGATCAGACTGCAGCCAGGCATAAAGAGCTCTACAACACAGAGACTCATTTCTCTGTCTGTTCAGACCTGTACTTGTGCCCCATACGTCCACAGCATACTATTGACTGGATTAGAAAGAGCAGCGAGATGTGATCACATTGTTACAGTCTGCATCATAAAGACTGCTATTTACATGCAAACTACTGGTACCTACTTGCCATCCCATCCCATTACGACCAGTGTGTGCTGGAGCTGTGCCATTAGATCAAAATCCCATGACATCATGACATCTTTAAAAAAAAAATGCCGATTAATTATGCTGCAATAAATCATCCTCCAACATGACTTTTAGTCTAGCAATAGAAATAAAAACAGGAAAAAAAAACATATTTTTTTTTTAAGCATTTTATCTGCTCCGAAAATTCAACCAAGTTCCACAAGAAAGAAAGAAAGAAAGAAACTGTTTACTTTGAATTTTCTTCCAGAATTATTTTATGAAAGTTCAAAAGCATTTACAAAAAGTAACTTTACAAATTTCTTTACAGAATTTATTTTTTAAATAGAACTCTTTTTTTACATTGCATGGAATGTTTATAAATATTTTAATTTTTAATAGTGTATGACTAAAATATTAATAAAAAATATTTAAAAAAAAATTTAAATGCAGAATAAAAGTATTAATGAGAAAATAAAAATAAAAAACTTGCATGCGAATTTTATTCTACGCTAAGCAATTTTTTGCCAATTGTTTTAATGTTTAGGGTATAATATAAGTAAAATAAAATGATTAATTATAAACATTCCAATTTTTTTTTTTTTTTTTTTTTTTTTCATGCAATATTATCCCTTTTAAAGCCTGGAAAACATGCACATACAACTATATAACTATTTAGTAAATATAACATCATTTTCAGTCACCACTGATTGTTATTCATTCATAAAAGCTTGTTTAATTGCACTTTATAACGCTTTGACTTCATTATTAGCTTTTTGTTTTAATCCGCACAAAGAGTGAATTAAACAGCACAACACAGGAACCTGAAGAAAGCTTTTATACAAACATGCTCTTTGTCTTTGATTATGGTCTAATGAAACACAATTCATTCTGTCACTAATGATCCGCGTGTGTTTCAGTGTTGATATCACACTAACCGCAGCCAACAGGTGCACAACACCGGCCTCTGTTGAGTTTAATTTGAGCGATACACAGAGCCGTATAATCAGCAGCTCTATCCTTTCAGAAAAACACAAGCCACAAGAGAAACACTACGAGCAATAATGTGTATTGTGCTGGACCAATGCTCGTTTGTCTGGATGTGCTGCAATTAGGAAGACTCAATTAAACAATTATAAGCTCAGCTCGGGACTCGGCGCTCACAGTCCCGTGAAATTCAGGGAATAAGATGATTTCAGTGCTTTCTTCTTCGATTTGAAGTCACTTTGTGTGTGTGCTGCTGCTTTACTTTAAATAAAGGAAGATGAGTTTGTGTCTTCGTCAGATTTGGAGAAATGTAGCATTGCATCGCTTGCTCTGCAGTGAATGGGTGCCGTCAGAATGAGAGTCTGATAAAGACATCACAATAATCCACAGCACTCCAGAGAACATCTGGAGAAGAAAAAAACTCAGTGTTCGTAAGAAAACAAGTTTATAATTAAGGAGTTTTTTTTTTTATCATTGATCTGTCTGGACTCTTATTTTGCAATTATTCTGCAGTTTTTGTTATGCATGTTAAAATGTCATTTATTTCTGTGATGCTCTGCTGTATTTTCAGCATCATTCCTCCAGTCTTCAGTGTCACATGATCTTCAGAAATCATGAAAATATGCTGATTTGATGCTCATTTCTGATTATTAATTATGAATTGAAAGTTTAAAAGAACTGCGTTTATCTTAAATAGTAAATGCATTTATAATGTTACAAACTATTTCCGTCACTTTTGATCAATTGAATGCAACCTTGAGTAAAAATATCATCTTCCTTTTTTTTCTTTTTTAATATAAACTCTTAACCTTTTAACCGTAGTATATTCTTTAATTGCATACAACTGAAATTGCACATCATTTTAGTCAGCGTAAGTGACATTTTGTCTAATTCTATTAGATGAAACATTGTGCATTGTACAACCTGTTACCTTTATTTTCATAATTATTTTGGTTGTTATATTCAGCACTGATTTTACTACAATATGCACATTTACTGAATCCTTTATTATGCACGGTATTGATATTAATAGATGAATGAAACCGTGCAACTTCAAGCGGTTTAAAGGTGATTTATATGCAGTGTAGCAACCTGACACATTAATAATGAATGCAATTTATCTTCAATTCACAACAACACAATATGCAACTCATTCAAATAGAAATTTAAAGTCAAAAGCATCCATATAACTTAGTTGCTCGAATGCTTTTACAGCTTTGACAGAACAGATGTTGCTCTTATGCAGCTGTAATCAGTATTTATTGCTGTTCTGTTGAAAATAAAACATGAAATGAGAAATTATCAGACAAAAAAAGACAAGTATAATACGTTTTAAAACTTTGAATTGATCAGAAGTGACAGTAAAGACATCTTTAATCAGGGCCGCAGGAAGTAATTTTGAACAGGGGGTGCTGTGAATTATTTTATTTTATTTTTTTTTGACAAAAAACCTATGAGCCTATAGGCCTATTTAAAATACATTTAAAAAATAAATACATTGAGATTTACTACTTTATTGTCATATACACTTCAGTGCACAGCCAGCCAGGGTCTGAAACACACAGACATCAGTTCTCAGATATGTGCGATGCGCTATTAATCTGAAGCAGAATCAGAAATAATAGTTTAATAATCGAAAGAAAACGAAATAATTACTTTCATTACAATTTCAGATAGCCTATACATACATGCAACTTATTTAGATACAAGAAATAATATTACAACAAAATATAAGATTAATCAAACTTCACAATAACGCTAAAACAATGCAATCGATTTGGTCAGCTGGCTTGAATCACTGCACGTTTATGTCACACGCAACTCTATTAACTCCAAAATATTTTTACGCACACCACAAGGAAATAATCTCTGACTATTTAAGCAATTTGTTTATTGAACAGTTCTCCACATCCATTACGCAAAAAACACACGCACAGTATAAAGCTTTCTGTCTCCATCTCCAACCTTTTTACACAAACCACAAGGAAATAATCTCTGACTATTTAAACGTTATTTAACAGTTCTCCACAACCATTACGCAAAGAACACACGAACGAAATAATACTCTCCATCTCTATCCCCACCACCTTACAAAAATACTATAGTGTACTACTTACAATTGCTTGGCTAGTCAAAGCTGATCCCACACTTGTTGCCAAAAAAATAAATGTTACAAGCGCGGCAGCACAATGCTCTTACCTGAGCTACATGCAGGCAGGGTGCCCTGTTTACAGGTGTCCAAATGTCGAGGTGCGCTGTATTATATAAAGATGAATGTATTCTGCATGGAACGAGCGGGAAACCTCGTTACTCGGCGACCAAACCTGCCTGCCTGACGTTGACAACGTAACTTCCGAACCTGTGTTGATTAGGCCTCAAACTATGAAATTAAAATCCAAAATATACGTAATAGACTGCGTGTGTCAAAATCATTTTCTAAAATATTCATAAGGAATTTATAAATTGTGCAAAATATTTTAATAGGCCTACATTTTTTTTTATCTCCCTCTCGTCACTGGGGGTGCTGCAGCACCCCCAGCACCCCCACTTCCCGCGGCCATGTCTTTAATGTTCCAAAAGATTTCTATTTCAAATAAATGCTGTTTTTTTTTTTTTTTTTTTTTACTTTTCGAATTATCAAAGAATCCGGAAAAATGAAATGTGTCACTAATATGTTCAGGAGCACGACTGTTTTCAACATTTATAATAATCAGAAACGTTTCTTGGGCAGCAAATCAGTATATTTTCATGATTTCATGTGACACTGAAGACTGGAGGAATGATGCTGAAAAGACAGATTTACATTAAATAATAAATTACACTTTAACAGATATTCACATAGAAACAGATATTTAAAACTGCAATAATATTTCATAATTTTACAGTTTTTTTTGTATTTTTAATCAAATAAATACAGCCTCGAGGAGCAAAAGAGTAACTTCTGTGTGTGTGTGTGTGTTCCAATTAAGTTAAAATGTTACTTCTCTGAAAATTCATAATATCCAGCTTTTTTACTTTTAACATTTTTAAATATTAAAAAATAATAATGCATTTAAAAAAAAATGTGGTTATGCAAACATTTCATTTTTAATTTTTGCAAACATTATGACATTTACTTTCAAACATTTAGAAAGTAGTACTGTAGTAACATTTGAAAAACATCCCAATTAATGATTTATAAATAATGTTTTTGTACTAAAGACCGGATATTAACTTCACTGGGAGATGTTTCGCTCACAACTTTGAGAGAATCTTTCCAGAACTTTCTAAGAAACGTCTCTGTTGAACACTTTATTCAGGTATTCAGAAATCTCTGTCACAGCTCTTTAATTAGTGCTTCATCTTGTCACGACAGATGCATTGCTAACATCTGCTGCAGAACGTGATTAAATCTGCCTGATTGCTTGTTGCTTAATATTTGTTTTGTTTTGTTTTCCAGTACTCCTGTTCTAATCCAGAAACCGAATTACTACAGGACGCCTGAAGGTGGAGGAACAATGATCTTTAGCCGAGCGTTACTCGCGCTGAAATGAGTGATGCACGATCAAATTAGACATAATGAGACGGGGTTTTTTTTTTTTTCATAAATGCAACGCTAATGAGTGTCACTAATAATGAAACAGATGATGAGATCTCACCTTTAGAAAGGTACGAGGAGACAATCAGTTCACCATAATGCCACGCTTTACAATATGTAAATTAAATGAATTAAAGCTGCGGTAGGTAACTTTTGACGCTCTAGCGGTTAATAAACAGAACTGCTTGCGTCTTGCGGAAGAACATCGTAGCCGGAACTACTTCTCTCTGTTTATGTCTATGAAGAATCACAAAGGTACTGGATTACTCCGCCGCGGTATCCCCGAAGCAATCTAAAATAGTCCGAATATAAACACTTATTATAGGTGCACCCTAGTGATTCAGGACAAGCTAAAAACACGGTTTGGAAAATGGATTCATGGTGTACTCGCTTATTATATACATTTTTCTACATTTTGAACACAAACAAAGTTACGGACCGCAGCTCTGATTGGTTGTTTCTTAACGGGAGCGATGTATTTCTGCAAATGGCAATAGGACACTGGGAGGAGCCGGAGGAGCTTGATTTTTTCACAGATTATCTGTCTCATATTCTACTGTCAGGACATAATGACAGGTTTAATACATATGTAAAAATATATTTTTACAAAAGTTACCTACTGCAGCTTTAAAGGAATAGTTCACCCAAAAATGAACATTTGCTGAAAATATGCTCACCTTTAGGACATCTGGGATATAGATGAGTTTGTTTCTTCATCAGATTTGGAGAAATGTTGCACAGCGTCACTTGCTAACCAACAGATGCTCTGCAGTGAATGGGTGCCGTCAGAAAGAGAGTCCAAACAGCTGATAAAAGCATCACAATAATCCACACCACTCCAGTCCATCAGTTAATATCAAGAAACAAAAAGTCGCTTTTAATTTCAAATTGTTGCTTTACGTCCATAATCCATAATAACGTTTCCTCCCGTGAAAAAGTGTTCTGGTCTGAATCAGGAGAGAAATCTGCACAGAAAAGCCAAAACCGCTCTAAACAGATATGTGGGTTGGATTTTGATGTGAGAAACAACAACAGATGCACTTTTCACTGGAGGAAGTGTTATTATGGATTATGGACTCATATTTTAGCTGGAAGAAATGTCTTAATGGATTTTATTTCCTAAAAAACATGCAGCTTTCGTCTTCTCCAGATGTTCACTGATGGACTGGAGTGCTGTGGATTATTGTGATGCTTTTATCAGACTCTCATTCTGACGGCACCCATTCACTGCAAAGCAAGTGATGCAATGCTACACCTATTTTCAGAACCATTTATATATTTTGCATCACGGACCAACCTCCACGTGCAAAAACGTTTAGTAACGCATCAGAAGTTCACGCACCTAACAGTAGTCTCACCACTGAAAGCTGTCGATAAGAGTTAACTCGTATTGAAGCGTTTAGAGCAGACCGTGCCGTCACGTGACATCCTGGGCTTCGTTTAGCATTCGCTCTAAACCGCTGATGCATCAGCTTCACACAAGGTGGACCAGCTCCACGAGAAACAACCGTTCAGCCTTTTAAAATAATGAAACGTTCACTTTCTGTACGCGTCGGCTTAAAAATGAAGCATGAGGTTCATTATTTGGAAAAAACCTTCAATGTGAGCAGCTTGCAAACCACGCATACTGATTCTCCAGACTGCGATTGGTGAAAAAGATTGATTTGAGCATTATTCTCAGTTTGACAAACTATCAATGTGAGAAAATCTCTTTTTAAGGATGCTTTTTGTTATACAATAATAATATGATGAAAGACGTAGTGCTTTTTAATGATAACCTGTCCATTAACATAATATTTATATGTGGCAACGACACTGTACAAAATTCAACTTCCTAGTTTATTTTATGGGTTTATAGGTTTATTGAACTCTCCAATCTGAATTAAGTTGACATTAAAGAAAATATTATTTTTTTTTCTAGGCATTTTAGTAAAAGCATTAAACATCAACGAGCTGCTCAGTTTGATCACTGATGACACATATTAATAATTTGTATTTTTGGTCAAAGTATAGAAACTTACGATGACATTTTTTGTTGAGATCTACATAATATACTGTATTTATTGGCTCTACTTAGTGTTTATTACGTCATCTTGCACATCAAACTGATTGTACGGTTATTATTGTATTGTAAACTAAAATCTTAATATATATATTTAATTTGAGTTTTATTTAAAAAAAAAAATATATATATATATATATATATATATATATATATATATATGTATATGTATATATATGTGTGTGTGTGTGTATATATATGTATATATATATATATATATATATATATATATATATATATATATATATAATATATATATATATGTATATATATATATATATATATATATATATATGTATATATGTATATATTTATATATATATATGTATATATTATTTAAAATAAAACTCAAAAAAATATATGAAAACCTAATTTTTTATATAAATATTTTATTATATTTAATGTTTTTTTTAAGCTAGCTTTAGTCAATGCAACATTTCCAATTTTACTAATTATACAAACCAAGAAAGTTCTGTGCATGCATTTTGAATGAGTTTTAACAAGTAAAAAAATATATATATTAATTTTGAGTTTATAGAATGTATATTGTTTTATGAAGCAAATAACAAACTTAAAAAGATGGTTGCATGAAGGTTTTTGAGTTTTCTCCATTTTTTTTTTATACTGTAAACGGCAACACATCAATGCTTCAAACTAACCTTCAAACTCTGTGTGTTATAGTTTATATAAAACTGCCAACATTCAGAGTTTAATTCTCAAAGTTGTTCTCGTGTCACGGGTCACTTTCAAACACGATCGACTTGCATGAGCGGAAATTTTATTCTGTAAATTTATGTGCACAAAAAAGTCATTTCAGCATATGGACAGACCATAAACCTTCCCTCCACCGAACTATATTTAACTTCATTACAGTTGGCCAGGCGTGTGCCGTCAGATATGACGGATCTGAAGGGCATAAGCAGATCCGAGATCTCCATCAAGCAGCGACAGCACGTCTTCATTCCAGCTAAACCTGACGAATGCATCCTAATCTGGCTTCATGTCGTTTTCTCATGCACCCATATGCGATCTGACAGATAAAGACAAGGCCAAATATCATTTCTCAAGGTTTATGAGCTTTTCTGGTTGACACAAGCATGCCGTTCTTTTGATTATCCTCGCTGGAAGTGTGAAGATATGAGGAGATCTGCTCTCAAGGACGGAGAAAGTGCAGAGAGCAGGCTTTCCAAACACGTCTGATGTATTTTTTGTGTCTGTCAGCCGAAGATAGAATTTAAAGTGACGTTTCAGCCTGAAAGCAGTTTTTATCTTTATTACAGAGGAGTTCTGCCAGATTCACTGTTTGTCTGCTTCGTCTTGAATAAAACAGCAATGCATTTTCTAACTATACCGACTTGATGTGAGTTTGTATTTCTAATAACAGAGACATTTGATGACATAAAATTGTCATGCAACTATCACTTCCTCGGGTGTATGCATGCATGAATGTTTCAGCTTCTATTAACACACTTGACCAAGCTAAAATACATTCTGCAGATTCTCCCTGTGAAAAGGCAAACTCCTCCCAACCTTTGAACTTCACTGTAATTATTTCTCTTCTGATGATGCACACTGAGTTTCTTCATGTGGCTTTTACACTATGTAGTCTACAGATCCATGCATGCCTGGAGGCACATGAAATATTAATTCCAGACATAATGGTGCTGTTTGTATTAAATCTGCTCAGCATAATATATTTGCATATTAGAGACCTACATAAGGCCTTCACTGTCTACTGCTCGCATGATTTATGCAGTTTCTTTATTTAATCCTCTTCATCACATCACAGATCATAAGCAGCATCCATTACAGAAATATATCATGTATATTTCATAAAGCACTTGAATTGCTTCAGCCGAATCATCCTTCTACGTCGAACGATGGAGGAACTTCTGGTTTTTCTTGAGCGAGTTTGTAAATGTCTGCTCCATGTGAAGCTTTACTAAAAACTAGTTTCAGTATCTTGAGGCTTTTAAACGTTTACTGGACCGTTTAGGAACTGAATCACATCTCGACAGATTTGATGAACATTTAAATTCTCATGTTGCTGCTGATTAAACTAGATATCCAGTTATTTATGTGAAATAATCAGTACTTATTGCATTTCAAATTCTGATCACAAAGAAAGAGTTTTTCTGTAACTGTTCAGAGAGACGGCTGCTACATTATCTGTAGTTTTATTTAAAGTTTTTGTAGTTGTGTATTACTAATAATGGTTTCTTTTTAAATTAGCAGGGATCTTAGAAGAGGAAGTCATCATAGTTGGGTAAACATCTTATTCGTGAAATAGATAGTTTGTCATAGTTGGTGAACCAAAATTGCAAAAAATATAATCTTTGCCTTCCTGTTTGCCCCAATTACAGTGTGTATGTGTGTGTGTGTGTGTGTGTGTGTAAATATTAGTTCACCCAAAACTTAGAATTTCTTGAAAATCTACTCTCCAGACGTCCAAGATCAGGATGAGTTTGTTTCTTCATCAGATCTGGAGAAATGTAGCATTGCATCACTTGCTCTACAGTGAATGGGTGCCGTCAGAATGAGAGTCTGATAAAAACCTCACAATAATCCACAGCACTCCAGTCCATCAGTGAACATCTGGAGAAGACAAAAGATGAAACACATCCATAATTTAAACACTTTTAACTTCAAACGGTTGTTTACCGTAATCCATAATAACGCTTCCTCAACTGAAAAAGTCCATCTTCTGTTGTCCTCTCACATAAAAATCCACCCACATATTTGTGTATTGCAGGTTTGGACTGTTTTGGCTTGTAAACGGTGCTTGATCTGTGCAGATTTCTCTCCTGATTCAAACCAGATGATCTTTTCACTCAAGGAAGCGTTATTATGGATCATGGATTTAACAGAAGCAAGTTAAAAACCTCTTAATGATGGATTTGTTTTTTACAAACACACAGCTTTTCACTTGCTGTGGATCATTGTGATGTTTTTATCAGACTTTTATCTGACGGCACCCATTCACTCCAGAGCATCTTTCGGTGAGCAAGTGATGCAATGCTACATTTCTCCAAATCTGATGAAGAAACAAACTCATCCTAATCTTACACGGCCTGTGAAAAGGGTCTATAGTAGTAGTTATAAAAAATAATAATGTTGACTGAACAGTGTGAATATTTCCTGAAAGCTCTTAACTTTGACTTTCACTGACTGGCATGATTTGGTTAAAAATCTCCATCAAATGTCACTGAAAAAGCCCTTAATCTGTTGCTTCTTTACTTTAAATATATCATTTTAATGTCACTGATCCTTTTAGCACAATATTTGAATCTTGCAGATTTGTAGGAGATTAAATTGTCTCTTTGTTGATGGAAGTAAAGCCAGTTACTCCTCGTGTAATGTCCAGAGGAAAAAGCGATTAACATTTCAAATGGCAAACCGCATTAAAACCACAAAGCAATTAATGTTTTAAATAACGGCGACCAGGGTGGGCTGAAATGGCACCTGCCTGTTCTTATTAACAGAGGCAGTCGTGCTGAGAGTCAAAGCCTCTTATTCTTGTGTAGTCGAAAGAGATTTTCGTTCCTGTCCTGAGGCATTGAGAGACTGGTGAGGGTGCAAATCAAACGCATTTAAGATCTGTAGCATGATATGATCGAAGAAGAACGGCAACGAATGTTACCGTTTCCTCAACCAATGAGAGCTCTTCACTCTTTATTAACGCTACAGTGTATCAATACTGTACAATGCAAAATGAGTGATAAGAGTACAATACAACACTGATGTAACAAAGAAACAGAAACAGAGAAATGTAGCATTGCATCACTTCCTGTGGAGTGAATGGGTGCCGTCAGAATGAGAGTCCAAACAGCTGATAAAAATAATAATGCACTCCACTCGTCTGCATGTTTGTAAGAAACAAAACCAATGTAAAAAAAATAAACGTGTTGGGATTTTGATGTGCAAGACAACAGAAGATAAACATTTTCTCTGGAGAGGTTTGTTATGGATTATAATGTTTTGGTTTTAAATTGAAAACGTCTTAACGATAAATTTATTTCATATGAACACACAATCTATGGCTTCTCAAGATGGTAACTGATGGACTGGATTACTTGTGATGTTTTTATCAGCTGTTTAGACTCTCATTCTGACGGCACCCATTCACTTTCTGTACAACAGTAAAATTATGTTAGCTGTGAAGTGGTAGAGCTTTGACTTTTTGATGTTTTCAGCGACTGGATCAACATGAGGGTAAGTAGATGATTGCTTTTTTTATTATTTTATGGTGAACTGTTCCTTTAAGAAGTCCAGCATTAAAAGACAGCAGGGTTTGAGCTGTAAGAAGCCAAACATTGTGTTAATCTGTGAATAAGCCCACTGGGTTTTGTCAGCCGTGTCGCTGGTCTCTGGAGAGCTTGTGTGGGCCGTGAACAGGGCTTTCCCTCGGGGCGTCCCGTGATATTACGTCTCCTTCTGAAACTCTGAAGAATTCATCAAAGTCTTCCCGCAGCACAGAGTCGTTCAGTTCCCGCTGTAGGGAATAGTTTTTGATCTCTTTGTGAAGAGGAAGTACACGCTTCTTTCCCAGAGCTGGAGAAGCAGAGCCGGAGCAACTGAGACTTGACTTAACATGGCCAGAAGGGGAAGGGTTAAATTAAGAGGGATTCGGGACATTATGGCATTAAGGCAAATTGGTTCAGAGGTGGAGCAAATTATGAAAACATTATTTAATCGCTAGAAATGTTTAATTTATGTTATTTTACATTCATTCTCACACACTGTTGCATGTTTTTAGTAATTTTGTTGTTTTGCATTTTTATACAAAGTTTCTTATCAAGTCTTAACTTTTTGTCGCCCAGTGAAATATTAAATCAAGAAATCAATGTTTAAAATCAAATTTAAAATGATTGTTTTCTTATTTTTTCTCTTGTTGTTTTTGTTTTCATATTAATTTACTGTTATTGTCATATTTTATTTATTCGTTTTCCTGCTAAGCAATTTGTTTCTAGTTATTTTATGAAATTTAATTGTAGCTTTCATGTTTTTAAATTTATTTGTGTTGTCATGTTACATTAATTTATTTTCAAATTAATTTTAATTATTTTCGTATTAATTTGTTTTCTTATTAATTTATTATCATGTAAAATTATTATTATTAATTATTGTCTTATTTATTTATTGTTCTATTAATTAATTTGTCGTCATAGTAAAAATAATTTTATTTTTATATTTATTTAATTAAGTTCATGTTTAATTATTAATTTAATAATTTGTACTCCTAGTAAATTATGTCCATATTCATTTATTTTTTTATATATTTCATTGCATTTCAAAGGGGATATTTTTCAAGACATTTACATGCTTTAGGTAAATGAACAGTTTTGCACTTAGTTGTGCCTGTCCCAGGTATTATATTTCTGATCAGAAACCAATAATTAAATAAAGCAATAAAGGCACTTGGGCCTGTTTTTGCAGTGCAAAAAAAAACTGACACAGCTAATACATCACAGAGACAAATGTTAAGATTCAGGGCATGGCTGGAGAAACGGCTCAGCTGTGAATGAAATGACGGCAGCTAATCAAACAGCAAAAGTGCATTGAGTCAGAGCTAAGTTCAAGGTGTCCTAAAGAGACATGGGCCCTGATTGCATCTGTTATTGATGTACCAGCAGGTGTCAGCAAAGCAAATGCAAAGTAGGACACAATGTGCACCGCCCCAGCAGCTGAATAATGCAGTGTTTCTTCTGCTCATCAAGCCTGCATTTATTTGATCAAAAATACAGAAAAATCAGTAATATTGTGAAATATTATTACAACTTAAAATAACAGTTTTCTATTTGAATATACTTAAAAAAAAAAAAAAATATTCCTGTGATGCAAAGCTGAATTTTCAGCATCATTCCTCCAGCTTCAGTGTCACATGTAACATCAGTCGATCACATGATCATTTAGAAATCATTCTAATATTCTGATTTATTATGAGTGTTGGAAACAGTTCTGCGGTCTAATATATTTGATCAATAAAAGGGTAAAAAGAACTGCATTTATATTAAAAAAATATATATAATATATTTTATTTACTATCACTTTTTATCAATTTAACACATCCTTGCTGAATAAAAGTATTGATTTTATTTTAAAAAATTACTGACCCCAAATTACTGACCATTAGTGTATATTGTTATTACAAAATATTTATATTTTTAAAACATAGCTTTTTTTTTTTTTCTTCTTTTTATTCATCAAAGTATCCTAAAAAAGTATCACATGTTCTGAAACAATATTAAGCAGCAGAACTGTTTCCAACTTTGATAATGAATCGTCATATTAGAATGATTTCTGAAGGATCATGTGATAATGATCCTAAAAATTCAGCTTTGCATCACAGAAATAAATTATCATTTAAATTATAATACATTTAAAAACAATTATTTTAAATTGTAATAATATTACACAATATTGTTTCTGTATTTTTGATCAAATAAATGCAGGCTTGATGAGCAGAAGAAACTTCTTTCAAAAACATTAAAAATAGTAATGTTTCCAAACTTTTGGTCTGTACTCTATATAATTCTATCACTCTCTATTTTTTTTTTTTTTTGCACATTTTATAAAACATTTATGTTTCCATGACTCTGATGCCATGCTTCAAAATGTGCATAAAAACAAGGTGATGGAAACATAGCTAATTTCTCTTGACACAGTCAGTCATCTCCTGTGGCTTAAACAAGATGCTGCTTAAATAACATGTAAAAAAATTTTTTTTTTTTTAAGTGAGTGGCTGTTCTAATCCACTCAATCACATGAATGTTTGCACACAGCGTCTCCGAAAGCAATCCAAAGTCACATTGCCAGCTAATAGCCGGTCATGCAGAATACAGTTTAACATCTTTACTACATCATTGACATGTAAACTAACCCTAAAGTTATTCAGCTTTGATTGCCAATAGTTATTTTATTTTTATTGTTTGCTCAACATTAAGGACACATCCAGATTCTTTCTCAACTGTTTACATTTACCAATCAAATGCAATCCAATGCCTGACATGCACCATAAAACTATTCCATTATTCCTCAATATTCTATTTAAAAATAAAAAATCTGTAAACATATAGTCTGCATCCATTATATCGCATGGTTTATCAGTAAATGCATACTCCGTTGTATCTTAAGCATGCATCCCACTGAACAGTTATCCCATGTAGATTACAGGACAAGGGTCAGCGAATAATAACTTTATATCAGCTTGTTTCAGTATATCATTAATCTTTCACAACAACCAAAGTCATTCTGGCATTCTGTCAGAAGCATATGGAAACTCAAAATAGGTGTTTGTGAGAAACAAAGCATTCCCAGAGGCAGAATTACATTTTCCGCAGACATTTCTCATCCTCTATCTCTAAGCATTGCCTATCTTTCCTAAAGCATTTCTCATCCCACAAACAGCCTCCGTCTTGATCTCTGAAGCAGACGCTATGAGCTGCTATCAGTCTGCCAAATCTTATCACGGCCTGCTGTAGAGGAGGCACAAATGAAATTACGCCTATGTTAATGTTCCAGCATAAAGGCGATATGAAACGCTCAGTTTATTCTTCTATTCTAGTAGGAAATATGGCAAGCCGTTTTAACATTTAATCCTTAAAATGGCAAGCCTAATTAAGGACATAATTTTGATTCTGTTTGAGTGCTTTTGCCGTTTGCTTTCTCCTCGAATGTGTGTTTTCGCTCATTATTGTTTGGTCACAATGTTTTTCATCGTGTGTTTTTGAGTACCCTGAACTTTTCTCCTGTTTAATGGTCAGTTAAGGGAAGTTATATGCGGTTTTGTTTTCTTTCTTTTATGTGTTGGGAAGTTAATGTTTATTCCCCTTTTGGGTAGTGTACATTATATTTGCTTGTTCATTTTCACTTTTTTGTTTTTGGGTCCTCATCCCAAGGTAATGTTTTTCTTTGTATCTTTTTTTTCATATCACTGTTTTCTTTTGAACACTTGCTTGTTGCTAAGTTGAAAATAAAAGACAGACGATCTGATGATCTTTCCACTGTTTAATGTCGTCACCTAAGCAGACTTTTGTCTTGCAGTCTGATCCACATTTTTCTTGCCTGTGTAGACAGTAAGAGACCATCTGACCGATGTATAAAGTGTAAAACTGCAGTTTGTGTAATTTAGATGCATTTGCATATGATTTACAGTATAACTATTGTTAAAATGCTGTGAAATTTGCTAAAATGTTTAGAAGACACCCAGAATGCATTGCACTTAACCTTTCATTTCCAGTGCAATAAATGAAGATTAAAGAAAGAAAAAAAATGCATTTCTAATATCGTCATTTAATGCAGGTTATATGAAAGTAAATGTAAGACTTTTTTTAAGATTTAAAATACAGATCTCCAGGATGTTGTATTCATTTTATGAAAAAAGCTTACATCTTGTTGTCTAAAGAGTCTTAAATCAAGATGTATTAGCTTGAATCACAGTCATATAAGATAAGATGTTTTGTCTAAATTAAGTGATTTTATGATTAAAGCATGAACAAATATCTGCCAAAGATTTTTTAATGCTATATTTAATGGCATAACTATGAATTAAAGAACGTTTAGGGCTTAATTTGTGTAAGGGAGGATTAAGACCTTTGTAAGAGCTGTTGAAACCCTGTTGATTAAAAACACATTTAACAAAAACTGCAAAATATGTTGTTTTTTGTTTTTTGTTTTTTTCATGTCCTGATTAACCAAACTTCTATTTGCAAAAAAGGTCAGACATTTGACCGAGGTCAGATTGATTAACCCGACTTATTAACCCTAATACCGTTTGACGTTGTTTCTGAAATCCTGGCATTTAAATTTGGTCAGTGATTGCGCCTTTTTGTTTGTTTGCATTGTTTGAAGTCGAAAGCAGAGACTTTCAAGTCAAGTATTGGATAGATTGAATGCATTTTTTGATGTCAAAACATTGTCTAAAGACATCAAGTTGACATCCTCATGTTAACTAGCTGTCAGTCTCTCACTTTTATGAATATCCCGCTCATTTTCTGTCCATTTGAGTAAATGATCATGAAGTTGAAGTTAAAGTGTTGCAGATCTCTAAATGCGTTACAGAAATAACCCATATGATGTTGGCCAGTAGGATTGCAGAGGACACAGAGAGCTCGTCCTGATCAGATTTGCATTGGGTGGGCTGAAGAGGTGCTGATGTCTGTATTGATATATTTGC
Source organism: Carassius gibelio (assembly GCF_023724105.1). Taxonomy (NCBI): domain Eukaryota; kingdom Metazoa; phylum Chordata; class Actinopteri; order Cypriniformes; family Cyprinidae; genus Carassius; species Carassius gibelio. The sequence goes on along the minus strand of NC_068386.1, from coordinate 1,620,403 downwards.
AGTGGGTTTATTAAAGATCTAACGCTGTCCTTGTTATTGCACTGCCACGCCGTGACCTGAAATACACTGGCAGATCGATACATCACATCAGCAAGACCAAGCTTGAGAAAGAGGTCACTTGACATGTTAATGCAATTGCGATCTGGTACGAGAGCTGCTTTCTGAGGAGGATGCTAATTTCTCAAAGCTGTGACCTTTTATGCTGAAGGAGGAATATAGTTTAAAATGAGGCATTTTTGTTGAGTCATCAGTACTTCTGTCTTGTTGAGCACATGCAGATGCAGTTTTGCATTCAAGTTATGTGAGAGCATCGATTTTTCTCATCTTATATCTCATGCAGTGCATCATCGATGGATCGGGGGGCAACTGAGGCGCGGAGGAGCTGGTTTGACCTCTTATTTAGATCACCAATTATTATTCGTGAGGTTTATTTCGAGTCAAATCAACCAAATTTCAGAAACTTTCCTAGCTAAAACTTTTAATTTGAATGAATTAAGAATGCTATTAAGTGTCAATTAACTTGATTCAGGGCTTCTGCACATCTTAAAAAGTATTAAATCAGAGCAGAAAGCCTTAAATCAAGATACATTTACTTGAGATGCAAATAGCTTGAGAACAAATATCTTCCGATGGTGAATGCAAACTTGTTTTCCTTTTGAATGAAGTAACACTGAACACATTGACACATATTTGTTGTTGTTTTAATCATAATCTCTTTTCATTTTGAAAACAGGACTTTATTGCTTCTCACATAAATGTATCTTGATTTAACAATCTTTAGATGGTTGCACGGAAGCTTTATTATTATTATTAGAATGAATTATTAACTAATCTGTTGGAAGTTGTATTTTCAAGCATTGATGCATTCCATTCAGTTTATTCTTAAAATGTTATGTATTTGTTCTTAAACAGTTTGAATCTTACCTCACAGGTAGGACCTCAAAGGTTGCTTGGGGAGGAGAGGTGTCGAAATCACGTAAACTGGTCACTGGGGTACCTCAGGGATCAGTTCTAGGACCGCTCCTCTTCTCTATACACTACATCATTGGGACTACATCATTCAGGCACATGGTTTTTCCTACCATTTCTATGCTGATGACTCACAGCTCTGCTTTTTATTTCAACCAGATGATCCAACAGTAACTGCTTGGATCTCAGACTGTTTGCCAGACATCTCAGCAAGTCCAGCCAGGAATTTTGGAGCGATCCTTGATGATCAGCTGACCATTAAAGACCATGCAATAACAGCACGATCATGCAGGTGTGCACTACACCACATTGGGAAAATCAGAAAATACTGCCTTTAACTGTCATTTTGCATCATTGAGACGCTGTTTTGCTAATGAATGTTGTTCAGTTGCTTTGACACAATGTATGTTGTTTAAAGCGCTATATAAATAAAGGTGACTTGACTTGGCTTCACAACACCATTTGTTCAGCTTTTGAGTTGAAAAGCTTGTCACAATAAGACTGATTTATGGAGGCAACGTTTATATCCTGCCACATCTCAGATTGAGAAACAGCAGATGCGTCGGACACAATGCATAATTCATGGGAATGCCAAAAACTAACTTCCCAAACATCTCTAGTTTGTGTTGATGTGCTCTTCAGAAAGAGACGGGAGTCTGATGTAAGAGTAGTTCTTCTCAGGGGAATCATGTTACCTGTTGTACATTCAGCTCAAAACAAACAGAGAAATATGAGGAATGAAACGTGAAACTTGAGGTCAGTTTGAGGCTCGACAGCGAATGAATGCAAATGGCAAACACATTCATTGTGTTTCATCAGATGCTACACTGACATTGTCTTGTTGCTCTTGATAACCAGGGTGGAGCACTGAAAAGCATATCATGGTATTAAAGATCGGTTTTCAAAGCCTGACCTTTCAGTTCATCTACAAATATGTATATTTAACCCTTTTATAGCATCCTCTAAAGACATCCGCTCAGACATTTCATTTTATTATACAAAAATTAAAACTCAACATTAACCTTTTGGTGCATTGCAAACGCTGCTGTTTCCTTCATCACATGCAAATCTAATTGCACGTAATATAATGTGACTGTGATGTATACTTCTCTTGCAGTGAGAGAAATCTCAGAGATGCAGTCTGGCTCATAACGCTAGCAGTAATATAGATGAATGAGGTCATTGGCACAGAGCAGAAAACGCTTTCTCAAAATTAAACATTTTCTGTACTGTCAGTCTTTTACCCATTTTTGATCCATAGACAGCATTTTTATTAATTTATTGTTGAATTCAATGTGATGTGATGTGCTTTTTAGGATATTTTCCACAAGGATGCATTGACGTCAATTTCTTCTGACATGATGCGGTTGTAGAAAATCACAGAGGTATATTCTGTCAGCTCAGCAGTAACTCCTACATCGATGAATGATAATTACAGCAGTTTAAAAGGTATAGTTGACCAAAAAACGAAAGTTTGTTGAAAGTGTCCTCACCCTTTGGCTATCCAAGATGTAGGTGAGTTTGTTTCTTCATCAGATTTGGAGAAATGCAGCATTCCATCTCTTCCTCACTAATGGATGCTCTGCAGTGAATGGGTGCCGTCAGAATGAGAGTCTGATAAAAACATCACAATAATCCAGAGCACTCCAGTCCATCAGTTAACATCTGGAGAAGACAAAACCTGCATGCTTGTAAGAAACAAATCCAACATGAATACATTTTTAACTTCAAACCATTGCTTTTATCTAAAACACAAGTCCATAATCCATAATAATTCTTCCTCCAGTGAAAAAGTCCATCTCTTATTGTCTTTCACATCAAAATCCACCCACATATCTGTTAAGAGCTGTTTTTGGCTTGTAAATGATGCTTGATTTCCCTCCTGATTCCGACCAGATGACATTTTCACTGTTGCTATTTTTGTGTTTCTTGTTGACATGCATGCTAAAAAGAAATACAGTATGATATTAAACTTTTTATTTTTGAGTTGTATTTTCATTTTTGCCATTGTATATTATGAATGTCGTTGGCACTTTGATGAATTGTTCAAGTCGCTTTTTATAAAAGCGTATGCTTATTTTGTTCCTGTGAAAGCATGAACTATCCCTTTTAGTTTATTGCAGATTTTCACTCCTGTATTTGAATGCAGTGTTCATTGGTTTAAAACACCACATAAGCTTGTGATTAATTCAGTTGCTTAAGGGAACTATGGGTGTCTTTCCCAGCTCATTTATGCATGTGTGTCTTTAAGTCACTACAAAAGATAAAGAGCATGTGTGAGTGATCAAGATCTCTTTGTTTCCCCACAAGAAGCTTTCAGAAAGCTGCAGTCTTTTCTTACAAATGGCAGCCCCAGAGCAATCTGTCATCCTCAGATGAACCCGCTCTGCCTTCACTTCCTTCATGTGTTCCAAGAGTTTCTGCTCAGCTTTGTGAATTTCAAAGAGGTACCAGCACAAAAGAGAAAAGACGAGGATGAGAAAGGTTAGCGAAGAGATCCCACTGAATCGGTTCTCGGCCAAGCTAGACTCCTCTCTCTATCCGAAAGAAGCTTTAAGGGAAGCGAGTGAAGTTAAAGTCGAGGTACAATTAGTACATGAAAGGGTTCTAGAAGGGAACAAAAGAGGTACAGCTGTGAGTCATCAGCATAGAAATGGTAGGAAAAACCATGTGCCTGAATGTTGTAGTCCCAATGATGTAGTGTATAGAGAAGAGGAGCGGTCCTAGAACTGATCCCTGAGGAACCCCAGTGACCAGTTTATGTGATTTCAACACCTCTCCTCCAAAAGCCACCTTGAAGGTCCTACCTGTAAGGTGAGATTCTAACCAGTGGAGTACAGTTCCAGTGATAACCAGCGATGAGAGGGTGTACAGAAGGATTTGATAATTAACCGTGTTGAACGCAGCAGATAAGTCTAGAAGAATGAGAACTGAAGATCTGGTCTCAGCTCTTGCACTCCATAGGACTTACATGACTGAGAGCAAGGTGGTTTCAGTTGAATGACCACTTTTAATTAGATTGGTTATTGTCCAACCTGGTTGTTCTGTGAGGAAAGAAGACACTTACATGAGAAGTGTGTGGGGGTAAGAAGAGAGGATGACACAACAGAGGAATTTCGAGAAGGAGAAATAGACCTTAGGCTTTGTCTAAATGAAACTGGACGAGGGATTGGTGATGCGGTTTGACCAAGATGTAATCTATGATACAAAAGATTAGGTCAAGCTGGTGACTAAATTTATGGGTTGAGATGCCGACTGATAATTTCAGAGACCCATAGAAAAAAAAGTAGTGATTTAAATTACAAGCATTAGAATTGGATCACTTTTTACGCATATTAATAACAGCATCTATATCAAATTGCATATGTTAGTCTATTAATTTTTATTTTTTTTGCCCATCCTATTTTCATTATATCAGACTAAATGCACCATAAAACCCTGATTATGGCTATTTCCACCATTAAAAAAGTGAAATTCTACTTTATCTCACAATTTAAATTCTGACAAATATTTCAAATGTCAAGTTTTGGGTTAAGCTCACAACACTGTAACTTATATTATTATACATAGCACACAAATACTGGTTAATATAGATATTTACCAATAATTTTGAATGGATTGATATGATCCTCATGCATATTAATGTAATGAAAGAGCAGCATGTACACTCAAAGGAACATCTTATAATATTGTCCAGCGTAGAAACTTTGTACATGTTTGGACTGACATTAGAGTGAGCAAACGATGACAGAACTTTTGTTTTTAGGTTAAATATTCCTTTAATAAAACCGTGTGTATTGAACATTGGTGTCGGCTGTTCAAAACCTATAATCCTCTCGAGGCTGTGTGTTAAAGCTAAATTAAAGTGTGTTGTTGTGCTGGATGTGAAGCAGATTACTGTACCAGCCTCCAGTGGCTTATTGTTTTATTAATGCAAATGTCTCTGTTTGTTCTGTGTATACACCAGAGGCCTTTTGGACGCGCAGAGGGACGTTCACCTGTTAGCATGTGTACATAACAAACACACACTGCTTTTCCAGACTCATCTCAGGTAATTAGAGCAGACAATCTGCTTTCATTTTCTTGCCACCTCTGTTTTGTCATTTAGATTTAAACTGAACAGGACTTAATATAGATGCATTGTAGAAATAGAAACATGCCGTTTCTCGTATTGTGATATTTACATTATTAGCTGTACGGTGTTGACGTGTGTGGCTCACTGATATCAGTCGACATTTGATCCCGTGTTACTGAGCTATATAAAAGCTCAAAGCCTTAGAATATCCCATAACACTAGGTGTATGGACTGTGCTTGAGGTTAATTATGTTTGTACAATGTTCTGCCCTTATTCGCCCCATTACTCTTAAAGATGTGATATTCAGAGAGAAACACTGTTGGCATAATAACACAGTGTTCACTACAGTTAATCTTTCAGCTTTTGGTTTTACTTATTTAGTCATAAGGGTTATAATAGTTAACCAAAAATAAAAACAAACAAATAAAAAATATTTTCGTACTTGAAATAGTTAAATAAATACATTATATGAAAGTTTTATATATATATATATATATATATATATATATATATATATATATATATATTTTTTTTTTTTTTTTTTTTTTTTTTTAGCTAGTTGCAAAGGAAATATTTTCATGTTTTAAAGATTTATTTTACTTAAGAAAATGAAAAAAAAAAAAAAATATATATATATATATATATATATATATATATATATATATATATATATATATATATATATATATATATATATATATATATGAAGAATTATATTTACATATTTATTTTTAATTAAGTAATTTTTTGTGTTTTTGCCATGTTGCTATTTTTTTATATTTTTATATATATATATATGTATCTATAAATATATAAATAAATAAAAATAGCAACATGGCAAAAACACAAAAAATTACTTAATTAAAAATAAATAAAAATAAATATGTAAATCTAATTCTAGAAAACTAGAATAATGAAATTAAAATATATAAAATTATATAAAATATATAAAATTCTAACTAATACAAAATATGAATAAAACTGTAATCATTTCTCAAATTATACTAAAGTAACAGTTTTATTTCCTATAAAAATGTGTATGTAGTTGTAGAGTTTTACAAATGTTCCTTAAAATGTATTTATTTTTGTTCTAAAACTATTACAGAGAAGGCAGATTTAAAAAAAGTGCAATTGAAGTAAAAATATATATATATATATATACATGTTACAATGATTTTATTTTATTTGTTATTCATCTTTATTTTAGTTTTAGTTATATTAGTAGATCAAGTATTCAAATAAGACATTTTGCAACTGGCTGAAATAACTTAATTATAACTTATATATATATATTATAACTATATTTTATTTTGTTTTTTTTATATCATTTATTTATTTATTTGTATGTTTAAGTTACCTATAATAACCCTGGTACAGTGTGATAATAACACACATCCTTGAAAGGGTTATTAATCTAACATCAGCATCAGCAAAATGATTGAAGACACAAGGTCATGGGTTCGAATCCCAGACAATGCATGAGTTGATAAATGATAAAATGCATAACTCGAATGCAATGCAAGTCACTGTGCATTAATGCATTTGCTAAATAGGTACAAATGTACAAAAATAGCTACAATATCACCTAATAAACCTTATATATAACTATTAATCTAATCACTATCTACTCAACTTTACCTGAAAAACTTCACAACTTCAAAAGCATCTTTCATGCGAGTAATTGACTCGGTCTTGTTAATGCATTATCTCTTATGGGCATTTTTTGATGCAAATATAAACTCAGAAGAGATTTTTTTTTGTTTAGTTTTTTACCGTTGTAATTGCATCTACTGTGTCGACTGTGTGACTGTATAAGATGTTGCTTTATAAAAAAGAATGCATTGCTCTCACTGAACACATTTTTAATGCACAGTTAGCTGTAGGCTAAACATGCTTGCTCAATGCTGTAAAGTCTATGTTGGTTTCATGTGATGTTTGAGTGGTCAATTTTATTGTGAAATTTAAGGGGACATTTTCTCTGACCACACAAAGCAGTCAGTGCTCAATGTTTAGGGATGTTAACACTTCTCCATTGTCTTATTAGAGAAGTAAACAAACTCACAAACCTCTCTGACATCTGTGTAGCTTTTGTCACTTTGTCACGATGTAACCACAGCGTCTGGCTCTTGTATTACAACCAAAACAAGTATTAAATCTACTTCCAATGGATCCAGTTATATATATATATATATATATATAATGAATGCAAAATGCCCTCTTAAAGGTCAGATTTGGTCATGAAATTGATTTCAGAGCACATAAAGTTAATAAAGGCAAAAGTGTTCTTATTTCATTTTTTTTTCCATCTCATTTATTTTTCATTTGTATTAGAAGAAATGCAATGTATTGCAAAATAAAATACAATACAGAATAAATCCTATTCAAAATAAAAACATTTAAAGGAAACAATAACATGAAATAAATCGTTTTAAAATGCAGAATAAAATAAAATGTTAAAATAAAATAAACAAAATAATGATATGCAATGAAAAAATCAAATGCATTTCTTTTAATCTTTCTTTTATTTAATTTTTTTTTTACTGTTTGCTTTTTCCCCTTGTTTCTTACAACTTTCTAAACGATATTTCTTTCTATTTATAAAAAGAAATGCAATGCAAAACAAAAAATAATAATAAAACAAAGAATAAAAGAAACGCAGTGCAATGCAATGAAAAGATGCTGAATGCATGCATGTCATTTATCGGTCGTGAGTCTCAATCACATCTCAATACTGCAGTATGAGCTTCTGACTCAATAGAGAAACGCTGCAATGCATTTGATGCGTGCATGTGCAGTAGATGCACGATTCATCATCAGTGTCAGCATCTCCAGTCTTCAGAGAGTTCAGTGTCTGTAGAGCTGAGAGACAATGACAAGATGAACTCAGGACAAACAGCCGCAGGACTTCATTTATCACAAACATCAGTGAAGTCCAACCAGAGCGTCTTCATGGAGAAAACATCAGTCCAACGCTTCAGATCAACTCGACGTGTTGTCAGACATGAGCTGTTATGGCAGGCTTTCCATCAGAGGACATGGGAGAACAATAATGCAGTGAAAATCTGGATCATAGCTGCTTAATTCAATATGTAAAACACACCTTGAAGGCAGCCTTTTTTTTTTCTTTTTTTTTTTTTTAAATTACATTTGCCATTCTAGTTTTTAACACACCATTAGGGTGATTATCTTTAACTAAAACTATTTTTTGTATACATTTTTGCATTCCATTTTTTAAGACATTTTTGTTAAATTAAAATAAAGCTGAAATTTTGCATTCTAGATTTTACTTACTATCAAAGTTATTATCGTTAACTACAACTCTGTTAATTGAAATTAAGGTGAAGTTAATTTTGCAAATAGTTATACCCAATAAAGTGACTGAAAGTCTTCCCCAGGGCCAAATTTGACCTTATATGAAGGCTTTTATGTGATTTTTTTTTTTATTTAAACTTCATATTAGCTAGAAAGTCATATTTTGCCCCTGGATTTTGAATATCTGTACAATTTGTTTCATTTTTTGTGCCATGGTTAGTCCCTAACTTCAAATTTACGACACTTTCTGTAGAAAACTAAAAGAGGTATTTAAAAAAAAGTATTTTATTGCTTTGCATTTAATTGCATTGCATTTTTTTCTGTAGTTATTTATTTGGAGGAAGAAACTATCAAATAAAAGCACCTCAAATTCATGTATTTATTATGTTTGCACTGTTTGTGGTGGTATTTAATTTTAATTTTAATTTTAATTTTAATTTTAATTATTAAATTATTTATTTTATTTTTATTTTATTTTATTGAGCTTGAGCGTGAACTATTGTTTTGTGAAACAGAGTTGCATAAAGTGATTTAAAATCTCTTTTTTGTGATGCTTTGCATGTGTTTTTAGGGATATAAAGCACATTTTAAGCATCAAGAAATTAAAAGTGTTACTTAATTTGAGTAACTTAACTCAACAAATGATTGCAAATATATCATGCATATCTGATGCACAGCCCAGCTCTATATGTATGCCGCAGCACACAGAAGTTACTGTGAGGATTCAATTGTTTCTACAGAAAGTAGAAAAAAGCTTCTGAGGCGAGTCGTGTTTGATTGTGATCCTCTGCAGCTTCTGGGCTCCTTCTTTGTGTTCAGTGAGATTTTGACATAGTTTAAAAGCTTTGAGTTCCCCGAGACTGTTCCTCCTCTCTGTGTGGTTCATACAGTATCTGAAGCAGTGTTTCTCTGCATATTTTGATCATTTCTCGTACCCTGAAGGGTAACGATTTCACAGTCTTGCATGTAACGTGTGCATCCTGTCTTTAGCGGTGGTGTTTCAATATCAAAGTCTTTTAGCACCCGGATAATTGTCTTTTTTGCATCTAACAGGAGCTGTTGTTATTCGACATGGTTTCGGCGTCGCTGTAATCAATAGTTAAGGAAAATGTCACGGCAAATAGAATTTGGAAAGGTGTTTCTCAAGGTCAGTGATTTGATCCGTCAGGCAGAGACCGCACCGATCCGAGTACGATTGAGCTTCCTGGAAATGAACTTTCAGACGAGATTTCAGTGATATCTCTGGTGTTTCTCTAAAACAGCAATGAGATTGAATAGAGACTCCTAAGAGATTTTGGTAAACTCATATTTGCATATTCATAACTAATTAAATTTTGCTTGTTCCAAAGCTATTTAACAATGTTCATAATTTTTTATTGAATAAATGTAAATGTTTTTATAATAAACAGATTTATGCAATTTGAATAAATGCATTTCGTAAATATGATTATTTAATCAAATTAAACAGATACAAATAAAGTATGCCATTGATTTTTTATTTTTTTTTATTTTTTTTTTGGAATGCAGAAATCTAATCTGTTTAATATTTTATGACTGACAAATATGCATCATGTATGAAATTTCATATGCAACTCACGTACATAAATCCTCAATTTAGGGATAAATAAAATAAAATTAAATAAAATAAAATTAAATTAAATATAAAAAAAAAATTAAATAAAAATTAAAATTAAATAGATAAATACAAATTTTAAAAGTAAAATTTAAAATTAAATTAAATAATTAAATGATTAAATGAGTAGATAGATAGATAGATAGATAGATAGATAGATAGATCAAATTAAAATTAAAATTAAAATTAAAATTAAAATTAAAATTAAAATTAAAAAAATTAAAAAATAAAAAAATAAAAAAATACAATTAAAATTAAAATTAAAATAAAAATAAAAAAATTAAAATTAAAATTAAAATTAAAATTAAAATTAAAATTAAAATTAAAATCAAATTATAAAAAATAAATAAATAAAAAATTTAAATGTAACATTTCAAATGAAATGAAATGAAATGAAAACGAGTATCTCCGTGTTAAACTGATGCTGTGGGTTGTCTGTGCTCTGTGGTTCAGGTCTGGTTGGCGTGTATGAGACTGTGAGGTCAAACCTGTCCTCTAATGATCACAGAGCCTCGTCTCTTCTCCACATCTCTGTTTCTATGGGATACGAGCGTCCGGCTCTGCACGCTATCGATCCAGCTGTCAGAGCGCTGTAATTAGTTTCCTTTCTTCCACAGAGACGAAGAACACCTTGTGCCTTATAGCTGTGTGAGTTTGATAATGCATGGTGCGTCTCGCTCATTTATGGCTGAAGTTTGAAGTCGTCTCACATCCGCAGACCGGTCCCCAAATGACACTTCTGCAGCCCTGAAGGGCATTGTGGGAATGATATGCGTTATCCGTAGGGATGTTCGAAGGAAAGTGAAACGTGTGATTGCTTGACAAACACCAGGATGTTGGTGAAGTAGTATGATCATGACATCATGGGTGACTGAATTCATGATTCATTCGGAAACCTGAGCTCATTTATGAACTGCTAACAGTTACTAATTTCTCTAAATAGTATGAGGAGTGAATCACACAAAGCATGCAGATCATATTTCACTCCAAAATCAACACGGGGAAAAAACAACACAATTCTATTTGAAATCAGAGTTCTCTTAAATTGCAAAGTGTTCAAAAAGGTTTAAAGTAAAAACTGCTTCATATTATTACAGCAATGAGAATCTATGAGAAGCTCAAAAATGACAAAAGTATAACAAATGTGCTTAACTGTCATATTTAAATGCAAAAAACTAAAAAAATGTTTTTTATTAAATGTACATTTTTACATTTCAACATTGATAAAAGGAACTGTTATCATAAGTAAGCTTCAAAATCAGCATATTTAAATGATTTCTGAAAATCATGTGACACTTTGTTATGCAATTTAACTAAAGTGAAATAATTATTTTACATTGTAGCAATGAGTGAGGGGCTTTTTTGCATTCTGTAAAATTTGAATAGAGGTAATTAATTGTTTTAGTGTCGTAAAATCTTCCTTTTCTTTAAGCATTCGATAAGAGGCTTAAATTCTGTGTATACTAGATATAGTATAACTAAAATAACTGGAAACAAGCACAAATGTTTCTAGCACTTCAAGTTTGCTCTCTTGTGTCTCTGCGTTCTGAAAGTCATACAATGATAAGTATAAATGATTTTCGGAGGTCAATGGGTGATTTCAAGCTTTGCTAGGTTTATTAGAAGACTAAATAACAGGTCTGTTTGCGCCAACTCTGTGTTCACTTTAGTTCATCTTCTTTTTTGTGTAAATAACAAAGTCATGTGCACTGATAGACATCGAAATATGATTAATGCTAGACCAACAAGTGCTCATAAAAATCCGAGATCAAAATGATCGGAGCCAAGTAATGTGTGCTTTCTGTGGAAATGAAGGTTCAGCGTTTGTTTGCTTTAGGCTCTCTGTTCCACGTGATGACGTGTTGTAAAATAATTATGTACAGGTAATATAGTGCAGCAGATGCCATCTGAATCCACTCACGTCCCGTCCGAAGGCGTGCTTCAGTTCTCCCACACCTTTCTGAGAGCTTCTTCACTTCCAGTTTCAGTTTTTCAACAGATAAAACCTGAAATCTGAGATGTGTGTGTGTGTGTGTGTGTGTGTGTGTGTGTGTGTGTGTGTGGTGAGGATCCTCTATAGACGGCACTAATGGGTGGAGGCCAACCGCAGAAAACAGGAAGGTGCTGAAAAGACGCTCAAGTTCACCAGCACACCTGAGAAACACTAGATCTTCCTCCAGACCGACTGCAGATGGACACAACCGGGGACAGACTCTGTCACTGCACAAGTTACAGCAATAGAAGAATGTCCCAACGCACGCCAATGGGATTTTTCTCATTCGTGGATATGAGATTTCTAGAAAGTGACTTGTGTGAATAATGAGAGGACTGTGTCTCTGATCACCGGATCTTTATTTGGAGCTTCTCAGTTGGAGATATTGTTACTCTTCTGAATATGTGGCCTCTGAGAGTTACAATGTTTGTGCTCTACTTTGCAGGTGAGTAATAATTTTTTTGTTTGTTTGTTTATTATTATTTCTATTTTTTTGTTTTATTATTCTTTTAATTAAAGCATTTTATTAAAACATTGTATTTATTTATTTTTATTTTGTTTTGCTTTTTAAAAATGACAATAAAATTAGCTTTTTCCTTGTTTATTCTTTAAATTGAGAAAATAAACAGGCCAAAAATATTTTTCTCACTGACTATGAAACTCTCTCTCTCTCTCTCTCTCTCTCTCTCTCTCTCTCTCTCTCTCTATATATATATATATATATATATATATATATATTAAAAAGTATTAAAAGTTTTTATTTCTTATATCTTTATTTTTTTTATTTATTATTAATTGTCTATTTTTTAATATATATTTTTTTATTAAAAGAATGTAAATAAAAAAATTTATTTTATTTTTTAGTTATCATTATTATTATTATACATTTTCTATATTACAGTGAAATATGTTTTTCCTTGTGTGTTTCTGACAAGCAGCTAAGGTTCTTATGATTAACTAAAACATTTAAAACAATAAAACTAATAAAGAAAACTAATTTCAGTCAGTATAAATAAAATGTAATTTTATTTTTAAATATAAAAACAGCTAGCAACATTTCTCATTTTTACATAGTTTAACTTCATGACTAAAATAATTGTAAATTATATTAATGACTAAAAATAAAAACTTAAATAAAAAATAATAAAATATATAGACATATTTAAAAATAATAATAACACAAAGAGAAAAAACTATAAAAATTATAATGTACAGAATATATATATTTTAATTTTTATTATTATTATTATTATTATTATTTATTATTATTATTTTATTTAATTTTGTGGCTGAATGTCAGGAATATTCTGCATGCGAAAACCTTTTTCTCTAAACAAACAAACAAAAAAAACTATTCTAGAAAATGCCAGTGTGTGGTTTGCTTGTTTAATTGTGCGTGTCACGTCAGGCCGAACTACATACGATCATGTCTAAACTACTTCAGTTTACACCATGCATTGTTTCCTTTTATAATCAAATGACACTCCACCTGACGACATATTTCCTTCACATCGCTGAGAGTGTTCATCAGTAGAGGACAATCTCTTTTCAAGAGCAAAACTTTCTGAAAAATCCTGCTGGTGTATCTGAAGCCGTTCGTTCATTCGTTCCTGTTCAGTTTTGCTCAAGGAAAATTAAAACGTGCAGAAATTATTCATCCGGGCTCATGATCGATGGAGAACCACGTGGATCATCATCTTGCTGTCAGATGCTCGTCAAATTCTGCCCATCAACTGCTGCAACTAGAAACAGAAAGTTGGTTAAGAAGAAAGTTTGAAAAAGCCCTGAGGTTTAAAGAATTATAATATATATATATATATGTATATGTATGTATGTATGTTTCCTCTTCTGGTAGCATGTCGAGCAGTAATCTGAAGAAGCAAGCGTTTGAAACTCAAAAACGCCATTGTTCTTGAACAGAGGAGCTTCTGTCTTTGATTGGCCAACAGCTATGCTTTATTCATGATAAAGCCCAATGTTTCTGAGCAACACCCTTAGCAACAACATAAACGATCAATATATATAGCGTCAAAACTGTTCCGTGTATTTCAGCAAATTAACTGTTTGTTATAATCACCTGTGGTTTTAAGTTGATCCGATACCGATATTTCATCGATACCGATATTTCACCGATACCGATATTTAACCTATGCCGATATTTCCTCGATACACATACCAATATTTTAGCAATACCGATACCGATATTTTCCGATACCGATACCGATATTTCAGTGATAACGATACTTCAACGATACCGATATCTCTAAACTAAACTAATCTTTTAAATTATTAAAAGAATGAAATCAGTAATTATACAATAAACGTATACTATTATAATTGAAAGCATGTTATTTGTTTATTTTACATATCATAGGCCTTTTTTGATGTCGTTGTTGTTGTGGTTGTTGTGTACACCATCAGAAATAAAATGTACTAAAATTGTATTTTAGCTGTTTACTGCTGCACCTTCTCTATTTATAAAAGGGAGCGTATTAGTAACATACAAGTATGCACTCTTTAAGGGTAGATGAGAAACAAAGGTGTACTTTTGAGGGTCTAACCTCATGAAAAACTTGGTGTTACAGAAGAACTAAAATGTATTATTATTGTTATTGGTTTTACTACAAATATTACTGCAGTTTTACTAGAAAACCTGTGGTAAACTGTGGTTAGTTTAGTAAAACCTTGGTTAATTTTTGTTAAAGGCTGCCAGGCTGTTGTAGCCCTAAAGGTGAAACTGCAGCACATAACAGCAATTACAGAACAGAACAATCCTTTTAAAAACTTTTACCAACCAGATTAAATGCATTTACTTGCACAAACTAGCCTAATTAATGTACATAAGTCTGGGTCAGTAAGATTTTGTAATGTTTTTGAAAGACATTTCTAACCAAGGCTGTGCTTATTTGAACAAAAAATGCAGTAAAACAGCAATATTGTGAAATATAACAATTAAAAATGACTATTTTCTACTTTAATATATTGTATGCTCAGTGTCCAGTCTTCAGTGTCACATGATCTTCAGAATCATTGGAATATACTGATTAGCTGCACAAGAAACATTTCTGAGTATTGTTAATATTGAAAACAGTCGTGCTGATTCATATTTGTGTGGAAACCTCATACATTTTTCAGAATTTGATGAACATAGCACAAAATAACAGTATTTGTCAACAATTTAATGCATCCTTGCTGAATAATAGTACTAATTTCCTTTATTTGTAACATTTTGAGCAGTTAACTCCCAATTGTTTTTCCGTCAAAAAACGATTTGAGGGACAAAGTTAGTTTTAAAACTTCAGTTTTTGACAAAAGACATTTACTGTAGAACATCATTAGCTGATTTATATAAAGATGGTCCAATGCTATCTCATGACCAATTCGTACGTATTTTACGAGGTGGCTTATTCGTAAGAATTTGTACGACCTTACTCGTACGATTTTATACGATTTGTCTAACGGTTGGGTTTAGGGGAGGGGTTAGGTGTAGGTCATTCGTACAAATTCATACGAATTGTGCAACTCGTAAAATACGTACGATTTGGCAAAAATCTTATGAAATTGTACGAGTGTGGTCGTGCGAATTCGTAGGAATAAGCCACCTTGTAAATTATGTACGAATTGCCGCGAGATCGGGTTGGATGGTCTTGTGAAGAGCTCTTAGGCTCGAAATGTCACCTGTGATGACAACAATATTAAATATGTTTCTGCTTTTGGAGTTGTGGTGTGCCGACTTTGATTTTCACAACACAATGGATGATGTTCACAGACCTCTAGAAACATCTCTTTATTGCTCTGGTCTGCAGGTGGCTGGACTCAGAGTTGTAATCGGACGAAGGCTTATTTTGAGTCCAGGAATTTCTTCAGCGTTCTCCGTTGGGACCCTGTTGACGTTCCGGGTCGATCGCTTCTCTACAGCGTCCAGTTCAACCTGTGAGTGACAGAGACCAGAGAAAAACATGACTGGACCTTTGCTTTTGCTTTCACCTTTCTTGGAAATGTGTCCAGTACAGATCTCTCTCATGCTTATTATTTTGCTGTTATATGCTAGGTAAGATTGCACAGTGAAGGAGATTCATAAATACATTATCAGAAATGTGTATGTTAATATTTACATTTGTATTTATATGTATATACACTGTATAATGTTAAAATATTAATAATTTATATTAATTAATAAAAAAATATATATCATGTATAACATTAATCATGTTAATATTATATTTAGTGTTGTTTGTTATATTTATATATTATTAAATGTACTAAAATATGAGTTGCGTGCGTGCGCGTGTGTGTGTGTGTGTGTGTGCATGCATAATAATAATAATAATAATAATAATAATAAAGATTATAATAATAACAACAACAATAATGCATACATATTTTAATGTATGCAACAGCAATATAAATTCTTCTTTTTTCACTGCTTTTCCTACAACTATGACTATATTGCTTTGACACGGTCCTTTGGATTAACGAGAGCAATTTATTGTAAGAAAAACACAAAGCATTGAAGTTAAAGGAAACAAACACATTCAACAGTACATTGCCTCTGATTTTCTTTCTCTTTATTTTCTATCGTACCATTCGTCCAGCACCTGTTTGTTTATGTTTGTTTTCATGCTAATGTCATGCTTATGCCCGTTCACATTACATTATATTAAAAATAAAAACCATCTGAATTAATTAGTAGCGTTTAAAAAGAAATCCAATAAACCAGTTGGCCATGGGTGTAATGTTTTCCTCTCAGTCCTTGGGTTTTCTGAAGAACACTGTGACGTCTGTGACTCGTGACTTTGGTGAAGGACGCTCTGTGGTCAGCCGTCTGTCAAACTCTGAACTGCAATTAGAAAGCAGCAGGAAGAAGCTGCGTCTGCGAAATCTTGCCAACCCTTTCCGCAGCAGTCACAGTCACGCTTTACAGAGAAACTGATGGGGGGAAATAAATGTGATGGGAACGGAGGGAGCAGCAGTGCATGCTGGGAGGGTCAGTGTGGCAGACAGACGGATGACGGGATGAGAGAAGAGAGCGTCAGAAGCTCCAGATAATCCCACATCAGTCCAACCTCTTAACCTTCTCCTCCCAGCGCTTCGTTTAGGAGCTGCTGAGCTGCTCTTTGTTTTGTGTTTCCACTCAGTTATTCAGAAGTACAGTGTGTGGACATACATGTACATATGGTTTATTACAGCAAAATAGTTCATATAAATATTTAACAATTTAAATATATAAATAGAATTTAACAAACAACAAAACAAAATCTAATTTTATATATATATATATATATATATATATATATATATATATATATATATATATATATATATATATATATATATATATATATATATAATACAAAATTATGTTAATATTTATATAACATATTATTTATTGTATACTATTTATTTTATAGATTATTTCAAAAATTATATAAATAATATTCATGTTATAATTATTTTTATTTATTATTTATTTAGTTTATTTTATAAATGTATATACATTTGTTTTGTTTCTAATTTTGTATATTTATGTTTTTCTTTTGATGTTGTTATTTTTGCTAGAAATAATATTTACTTTAAGTTTAATCTTTATTTTAAAATGAATTTGTACCAAGAGCAATTATATAAATGTATAAAATTATATATATATATATATATATATATTTTTTTTTTTTTTTTTTTTTCTATATTTTACATCTATTATGAAATCTAAATTTCTCAGTATTGGTTTGTTTTATATTTTTAGGAAATATTTATTTTCTTAATATAATATATTAATTTCATACAAATTAACTGTATATATATATATATATATATATATATATATATATATATATATATATATATATATATATAATTTTATTTGTTTTGCATATTACAACTCATGATTAAGGTAATTCCACCAAAATGTTGCATCTAACATCTTTGACTTGATATAGGTATCATTATATTTATGGCTTAATGAGTTGTTCCAAAGATGATAATGAATTTGCAGATGTAACACATGATATGATTCATGCACACAGTAAACAGTGAGTGTAATGATATACTGCACCACATGTAGAGCAGGAGAACTAGTATAGTAAGAATCTGGTTAGTCTGGTTAGTTTCTGTGTGCGATCACTGTGACTATAATCTGCTTTGAATAAATGCTGATTCATAGAGTCTTTGTTCTTTTGCAGTTATGGGAAACCGTATGAACCGGTGACGTGGTGTCAGAACATCTCCACTCCTGCTTGTGACATGACGGATGTGATGACCCATGTGATGAGCGATGTGACCTCTAAATATCATGCCAAGGTCAGCTCCAGTGGACAGTGTCTGGGTGAGGTGGTCTTCACGCCGTTTTGGCAAAGTAAGTTATTCTGGACTTCATTCTTCAGCTCAAATATCAGAATAAATCCCTGCTGATATATCGAGGTCTTATGAAGCGAAGCGATCAGTCTGTGCAAGAAAACAAAACAGTGAACGCCTCCAAAAGTCTCTAAAGTCAACTTAATAAGCGAGTCGCTGGTAAAGATTTGTCAAAAGTGTGTTGTGCATGTCTCATCTGTCTCTCTGCATCTGTTTCAGCCTCTTTAGCAGCACCGCAGCTGTCAGTGACGTCAAACCAAACCCATCTGAACGTGACGGTTCTGCCGCAGATGACCGCTTGGAGCCGCTCCATTGAGAACATCAGCTTTTGGGGAAAAGGGTTCCAGAGGCCCTCCGTTAAGTACACCGTTCGCTTGACACATCCCGAATCATTGGCGGGAAAGGTTATTATTCCTGATTCTCCTTCAGCAGTATACATCTCATTAGTAGTTGCTCTAACTGAATGTCTGTGTTATGTCTTTCTGAAGGTATATGAGGACACGTCTCGCTCAGTGTTGATTTGGCTGGTGGAAACAGACGAGCAGTACTGTGGGGATGTGATGTATACGCTCACACACCCCGGTCGATCCAGTCCCAGTGAAAACACCTTCTTTTGTGTGACTGTCTCGGGTGAGTCAACAGTTTGTGCTCGTGTAGAATCTGAACACCCCTCATTTATGTTTTATTGTTTCCCTTCATTATTTACATAATTAAATCCAATTTACACACATTTATGGTTTTATTTATTAATTCATTTTTGTGCATATTTTTTATTTTATTTTAATAAGACACTAATGGCCCGTATATATGGAATGCAATGAGAAAAAATGTTTCTGTTGCTATTATGTCATAAAAAAATGTGCACTATATATTGTTGGCAACTATTCATTTATTTATTTATTTATTCAGTCATTCATTTTATTTATTTACTTGTTTTATACATTTTAAATTTATTTATTTATTTTATTTTATTGATTGTTTGATTCGTTCATTTATTAATTTTCTTAATTAGCTTATTTAGATTTTATTCAATAATTTTCATTATTTTTTAACCTTGATATTTTTTATCTATTTTGTGTTTTATTATTTTTTTATAAATGGCAAGTATACATAACGCAAAATAATCATAGCAATTGAGGCAAAATTGCTGAAATTAAATGATAACCTATATCAGTGTTTACTATTATGTAACAAAAAATGTGAATTAAATACAATTGTCAACTATTTATTTATTTACTCAATCACTCATTCATTTTTTCTTTCTTTCTTAATTGACTGATTTTATTTTTTATTTTTTTATAAATAGCCAGTATAATGCAAAATAATGATACCATTTGAGACAAAGTTATATACATGAATACATATTTCACAGTGTTTACTATTATATAACAGAAAATGTGCATCATTTGCCATTGCCAAAAATTTAATAATTTATAAATTATTTTTTTTTATATATATATTTCTTTTTTTATTATTTATTTATTTATTTATTTAGGTATGTATTTCTTTTCTTTAACATAAATGGCTAGTAAGTATAATGCAAAATACTGATAGCAATTGAAACAAAATTGCTCAAATTAAATAAAATCTGTGTGTCCACAGCATTGCACACGATTGGCAGAAGATTTTGTAAATGACCCCAGACTGTAATTTCCGTGTCTTTCAGCACCTAATTCCTGGTTTCATATATTAATATGGCCTGGTCTGCTGGCTCTGCTGCTGCTGATCATCCTTCCCATCATGCTTTGCCAACTGTGGCTGAAAAGCCAAAAAGCTGAAAAGCCGAAAGCGCTGGTAAGTGATCGTGTCATACTCGCTTTGGGAAATTCCAGGTGAACATTCTTGGAAACATACTTGGAATCTGCTCCCGTCTGACAATTCCTGTTTGACAGGAGCGTCACGTTTCTCTTGAGCTCCTTAAATCTGCACATTGCTCTTGGCAACATAAAATGAGTTTATCATGTCGATTATGGTAAGCAAAAACATCAACAGTCACGGATTTTCCTCGGAGCACTTCAGCGTTTTCATGGATTATTTACTCTGTTTTGGAATTTGAGATATTTTTAAAAATCCATTTGTGATGTGTAAAGATAAATCATGCATGCTGATGTTTAGTTTGTGTTCTTGCGTAACCTCATGTTGATTAATCAAGTCAATATCTGACTTCACTGACAAAACGTCTTTCACTTTTACACTACGCCTCGTCTGATGACTTAATTCTGCTTCTGTCTGGTTCAGATGCATGGAATCTGGAATCAAACTTTATAAATCAGATTCCCAAACGTTTTTGTCAGCTGAATCTCTTCAACCTACAATATTTACTTGAAGTATCCTCTGAGTAAATATTTCAATAATTTAACAACACATTTGCATGTTCAAAGTTCTCTGATGTTGATTAATGGTCACATGACTTTGACTAACCATTGACTTATTTATTTATTTATTTATTTATTTATAATTTAAGTTGTTTTAGGGCTTAGTTGATTGTTAACAAGCTTTATTTAGATTTGTTTTGTTTTAAAATTATTTATTTTATTTTACTTTTTTTATTTAATTGGTTTTTAGTAAGTGTTATGACTGTTTTTGTTGTTGTTTAACATTTTGTTTTAATTAGTTTGTAGTGTTATGATTGCATTGATATATATATATATATATATATATATATATATATATATATATATATATATATATATAATTTGATATTTTTTTGATTTAATTGATTTTTTAAATTAGTGGTTTTAATTATTATTTTATTTTAAAATACTTTATTTTCATTTTACATTATTCTGATTTAATTGATTTTTGTAGGTGTTTTATTTTGATTGTTTTTAAACGATTTATTTAGATTTTACATTTTATGATTTGTAGAAAATGTTTTATTTCGATTTATTTTATTTTTAAATGATTAATTGTAATTTTAATTGATTTTAGTAAGTGTTTTATTTCGATTTATTTTATTTTAAAATTATTAATTTTAATTTTAATTGATTTTAGTAAGTGTTTTATTTAGATTTTAATTTTAATTCATTTGAACGGTTTTCAGTACATGTTTTATTTTAATGTCTTTTATTTTAAAATGATTATTAGCTTTTCATCAACTCAGTTGAAAGTGATTAAACGTCTCAGTTTTTCTAGTATATACTGGTGTCCCAAGAACTTAACTTAATATTTATTCTAAATATCTGATAGACTGCGTTTCAGTTCAAACTTTGGAAAAAACCGAATTAAACACAAAGAAGATGACACACATAGGAAATATAGAAACCCTGTCACCTAACAGACTAAATGATGAAGCTCTCTCCTCTCTCTGTAGCAGATCCTGCCAAAGGAAAGCAGTCATGTGTTGTGTTTAGATCCCCGCGATTGCATATCTAAAGTGGAAGTGTGGTCCGGATTTGATGAGAAGCTTGAACCACAGGCTGTTTTTGCACCATGGAAATCAAAGATGTTGGATAATGAGGCTTCTTATGCATCCCAGGAGCACTGTGACCACGAGTGGACACGCAATCAACCGGACATCCCGGTCCAGGACAGCCGAGAGTCTTCTGTGCACTACAGCATGTGTTTTCCTGCCCGAAATAATGAAGATGCAACGGATGAAACCAGCTCGGATTCATGCGGTCCACAGTCTGTTTCGACATTGTTAATCGCGCACACTGAAAACAGCAGCGGGACACTGGTGGTGCCAGTTAGATCTGCTAAAAATGGTGCGCTCCAGTTTCATGAGTGTTTGTTGCAGCGTGACACTGGTCAAAGTTTTCCAGCACCTTCCCAGGATTCAGAAGGTTTCACTGGAGACCGAACTCCTTTACTATCTGACCGTGGTCAGAACAACTCATCCTTCAGGCCTGTGCACGTTCCTGACGTCGTGACGTCAAACTATCGGCAGAACTGGCTCCCGGGGATTCCTCTGGAGGGACAGCGAGACCAAAGGACTTATATTAGGAGGACAGACCACCTGCAGGACACTGCTGAACCGGATGAGGACTTCACAGATGAAGAGGAACCCTGAGTTGGTTCTGGACAGATGCATGGTGGAGATACAGGTCTTTTCCTCCCAATGCTCATCTAAGCACATTCATGCAAGTCAAAGAGATGTTTGAAGATCTTCTGTTGGGTTTCTCCAGCTCGTTACATAAGAAGTGGTGCAAGCTTGAGAGTATTTACAAACCTTCAGGTGTACAGTTTCACTATAGTTTCACACTTTCTCAGGTTTACAGAAAATTCCCCTGTTGAAATGTTTGATTTTGTTTATTTCTTCTGAAATACAAACATAAATAGTTATGAAAGCCAACAGATTTAAAGCCACAGATGAATGTTTACCGAGCAATCCATTATATTAGATTTGGAGCCAAATTACAGGTGGGGAAAATGATTTTAGACAGATGGCAGCATCATGATGTTATTTTTACACAGATATTGGTAGGTCTGTTAGTAAAATCAGTTGACTTTAGCAACTGTTGTTGCATTATATCCCAATGGGGACCATTCGGAAATGGTGGAAAAACACGTTTTGTGCTTTTTTTCCAAAGTTTGCATGCCTGTAACTCAAGAAGTATTAAAGATATCTTAATATCCTCTTAGATGTTGGTTCTTAAGAAAGGTTTCTTTTGTAATCTTCATTTTTAAGACTCTTGATAGTTCAATTCCAGAGATATGTGGACCTCAATTTGGCTCCATGAGTAAATTGTTAAACTTTTGTTAAATTTTCATTGGTCAAAATCCAAATGCAAATACAAAATAGAGGATTACTTAGTAAATATTCATCCATGGCAATATTTTTGCTTTATTTCACATTAATGTATTTCTTTCAACAGGAAAAAAAAAAAATAATTTTAGCATTTGAGTTGACATGACCCTAAAGGAATGTTTTCATATTGGCTCTTTGACTGAAATATCTGCCATTCTGTATGTCTATGTTTTAACTTATTTGAATATTAAATCCATGTATAATGCATGATTTATAATACACAATGCATGAGTCCACTTTAGCATTTTCAATATAATTTTCTGATTTGACGGTGTGTTTTGCGCTAATCTGAATTATGTGAAAGTCAGCATGAAATGGCATTTAACACCAGTTTATTTTCTGATGCATTTCTCAGAGGAAAAGGCTGTTCTGACCGTTTCTTTATCTATTTATAATTTGATTGATGACTTAATTGGGGGGGCGTATATCTGAAATAACGATCTGAAATAAAAAAATAATAATAGGCATGTAATTTTTACTGTTTTCTCAATTGAAAATCCCAGTATTGCATTGTTTATGGTTTAAATAAACAGAAGGTTTAGGATCTGAAATCAGATTGGATTCATTCATTCATTGGATTGATTGATTGATTGATTCTGACTGTTGAAAATGATTGCATGTAAACATAATGAGAAAAAATATAATGCTACATTACATTTTTATTCATATAAATTTTGGAAATGTGTTGTTTTTGTTTGTTCGTTTGAAAAGCATGCAGCAATGAATAACTCATAGTAAGGCAAGGGAAGTGCATAAGAAATTAAACTATAGGTTCAATTTGATTTCATGCTGACTTTTTAAATACATTTTTACTGTAACACTGAAGCACTTGACTTTATTTCACTGTGACAGACCTGTGAGGCGTCTCTGTAAAAGCACCTCTTAAACATAATGCTGGAAATGACCACAGTCGTGAATTATATATTTGCACACCAGAAAGTCCCTCGTGTTCCTTGGAATCAGTCTGAAAGGCTTTATGGGAATTTTACAGTCTCCAGTTATGATGAAGTGTGTGTTCTGTGCTGCGAAATAACTCAGAAACACTGTTTGTCAGCTCTGTGTTATTGAGGAAATAAACATAGAAATTGCAAGATGAGTCAAAACAACAGCCCTAGTCAAGTTACAGCAAGTTTTACAGACGTTTGACCCTCAAACATGTCAACTTCATTATGTTATTTAAATGATGTGCTGTGCATTTCATGTTGGACATTCGATGAGCAGTGGATGGATTTAGTGGATAATACAGTACTGTATATTGGTGCTCTACAGTAAGGTTTGTTACAGAAATGTATGCTTTTGCACAAAACATATCTTCTTTTGCAGAGCAGATTTCGACTGTACAGAGAGCAAACAATGCAAAGGTCAGAGTCATTTTCATCACACACTCATAAACCCTTCACATGTGAGAAAATCATTCCTCTGTTGATAAAACAGTTCACTTTTCACCTGAAAGACATATGCACAGTCGTTCAAAAGATTGAGATCAGTAAGATTTTTTGTGTTTTTGTCACTTCTGCTGATTGAGGCTACATTTATTTGATTAAAAATACAGAAAGAAGACTGTAATATTATGAATATTGCTACAATTTAAAATAAGTGTTTTCTATTTGTAATTTATTTCTGTGATGCACAGCTGTATTTTCAGCATCATTCCTCCAGGCTTCAGTGTCACATGATCTTCAGAAATCATGAAAATATGATGATTCACTGCTCGAGAAACATTTCTGAGTATTATCAATGTTGAAAAAAGGTTGTGCTGAACAATATTTTTGCTTAAAAACCATGAAACCATGAATTTTATTTTTAAGGAATTTTTTTATTGATAAAATGATTGCATTTACTTAAAATAAAATTATTTTGTAACATCATAAGTCTTTACTGTCTTTACTTTTTATCAATGTATCAAAAAAGTATCACAGGTTCCGAAAAAAAAACTATGTATATATATATATATATATATATATATGCGTGTGTGTGTGTGTGTGCATCATATTTTCATGATTTCTGAAGATCATGTGACACTGAAGACTGGAGGAATGATGCTGAAAATACAATTTTGATCGCAGAAATAAATTATATTTTACAATACAATAAAATAGAATTTCATTTTTTATTTGTTACTTTTTCATTGCAGTAATATTTTACAATATTACAGTTTTTTTCTCTCAATATTTTTGCTGCAGCTTTGGTGACCATATGAATTAATAAATCTTAGTTATGCCAAAACTTTCAATGGCAGTGTATATATATATATAATTTTTGTTTTTATTCTGTGTTTTTTCAAGACAAGATTCACAGTGAAGTAAAAGTTGTAGTAATATGAACGCTATAAAACAGTAAATCGTTAATAATGTCTGTCCTCAGTTCATTATCTCCACTCTCTCTTATATTGAGCCGCAATTCATTCAGATTGTGTCCTGACTGCTGGAAATATCAGATGATCTTCTTCCTTAAATAATACACAGATGAGATGTGATATATTTTAATTTTCACAGCTCAATATGAATTTGGTGTTTGTTTTAGGTCGTGGTAACTTGTTGTTAATGTGTCTAATCCTGCCTTTTAAATTTCAGTTTTTAACTAATGAATGCTTGTTTGGCCTTCTGTTTTATTCTCTTCTTGGCAATTAATTTCAATTCTGTTTAATGAGTTATAATTCAATTTAACAGGAGCATGAGTTCAAAATGTGTTTTTTTTTTTTTTTTTTAGCCAAAACCACGTTCATGAAGGTTGGATTTATTTATTTATTTTTATTTATTTTTTTGTACATGTTTTTTTTTATATATAAACCATTTTTAACATTGATAATATTCAAAAATGTTTCTCGAGCAGTAAATCATCATATTTTCATGATTTCTGAAGATCATGACACTGAAGACTGGAGGAATGATGCTGGAAATACAGCGGAGCATCACAGAAATAAATTACAGTTTACTATATATTCAAATATAAAATCGTTATTGTAAATTGTAATAATATTTCACAATTTCTACTGAATTTTTTAATCAAATAAATGCAGTTGGTGAGCAGAAAAAACCTTACCGACTGTTCTGTATGTATAGTCCATGTCAAAAAAATTGGTCTATAATATAATTAAATATTAATATATTGCATGCAGCAACATTTATGACATCATTACCAAGTTGTTTTCTGTGGATGTGTGAGACCTCCGGTTCATTAGCTGCTGAAAAAATGTAAACGTGTAGGAAACGTTAAAACCGACTGCATTACAAACCAGTGTGTTCATAATAAAGTTAATACATTAAGTTCTGTGGAAAGACACACCAGTTTGCAATTTCAAGCAGCTAAGGATGTAGTTTTGTAGAGCTAAGAATAGCTGGAAGTGACTGACACCAGAAGCCAGATTCATTAAAATTACAAATGGAAATGAGTGTGCATAACATTCTTCCATTATTATCCATCATATCCAGATACTGATTGCCCATCGATTTAGAATGGTGATTTTTATTATGGTTTTCTACCAGCTGGGGTTAACCAGATCATATTAACCTGCCAAACCAAACCCGACTCAATTCTACCAATTCTACGTTTGCATCTCATGGAGAAGTAGGACTAGCAGAACGTGTTTAATTAGCATGTGGGCAGATTTGTTTTCTCCTCTTCTGTGCACTTTCCCACTGTATCACCAAACAGCTTGACAGATGCGTCGTTTGAGTTAATTGGATGCACACACACTAACACACACACTTTCTTTCTCTCCCTATGCTTTTGCATTTTAATGTGATCTTTGAGTCGCTATTTAATAGAAAGAAAAAAAAGAAAACAGCTGCATGCAAAAGTTAATATTGACCACAACTGTCAAACTGCAAAAGAACAAAAATCACTTTAAGCAACTATAACAGTCTTCTGTTTTATTCCATGCACTACTTTTCAGGTCTTCTTCAAACTTATTTATTACCTGAAATAAAATAAACATGAATTTAAATAAAATAATAATAATAATTATTATTATTATTATTTATTAATTAATAATTAATTAATACTAAACATGAAAAAATCATTCATTGCAATAAAATAAACATTAACTAAAATGAAATTATTTAAAATTAAATATAAAAAGAAAATTAAATAATAAAAATATTGCATGCTTTAACTAAAGCTAAAAAAATAACTTATTTATTACCTGCAATAAAATAAACATGAATTTAAATAAAATAGAAAATTTATTATTATTATTATCATCATTCATCGCAATAAAATAAACATGAAATAAAATTAAATTGTAAAAATTTAAAAAAATTAAAAAAAAAAAAAAATATATATATATATATATATATATATATATATATATATATATATATATATATATATATATATATTTAAATAGTAAATATATGTATTTTAAAACCTTGAACATTTATTTCAGCAGCATTTCTCATTTTAATCTAGTTAAATTAAATTTTAAAATTTCTAAATGTAATCTATTTAAGTTTAATGTCACTTTAAAAGTAACATAAAATAAAAAAAATTAAAAACTACAATTTATAGAAACATTTTCCTTATTTAAAAGCATTGACTGTAAAACATAAAAAAAACATAATTTTCATAAAATTTAAATACTAAATAAACTAAAACTTTAAACTAAAATATATATATGCAGCAAAATTTTAAATAACAAAAACGTTTTATTATTAAAATTATCATCAGTGATGGGGGAAAAAATGCAAATAAGATCACATTTGAGTTTGTTCAATGCAAAAAGTGTAACAAGGAGTCAGATGCGTTCGGATCCATGTGCAGAAACTTTATTAAGAGAATGGTCATACAGGCAGAAATCAGGAACGGCATCAGGTATGTTAGGGATATCCAGAATCATAAACGGTAATGAGCAGAGATCAGGGCAGGCAGCAGAGAATCAGAGACAGTTTAAACAATCCAAGATCATACACAGGAAGAACAAACACTAGGAAAAACACTCGGAAATGTCAGACAGGCTAAACAAGACTTCGCAGTGAGTGAGAGTGATTGTGCTGCTTTTATGTGTGTGTAAATGAGGTGCAGGTGTGGCAAGGAAATTGGCTGATGAATGAGGTGCAGGTGTGACAAGGAAATTGGCTGATGAATGAGGTGCAGGTGTGACAAGGAAATTGGCTGATGAATGAGGTGCAGGTGTGACAAGGAAATTGGCTGATGAATGAGGTGCAGGTGTGACAAGGTGATTGTGATGCAGTGGCTCATGGGGAATGTAGTTCGGGTGTGGTGCAACAGTATGAGAGGTGCTAGTGTCCAAGTGAAATCTGGTGGTTGATGGGTGGAATGGTCCTGAGTGGAGTGCCCTCTACTGAAGTTCATGGGCACTCCATCTAATGATCGTGACACAAAGCATCATCTGACCTTCATAAGTCATATGCACTACTGCTGAAATCATGGTGTTTTTTGTCCATGGCATGCTTGAGACCACATGAGGGTCAGTAAATAAAGTCATTTTTCAGGATTTGTTGAGCTCTTTGTTTGAATGTGTGTGTGACAGCAGTCGGCCGCATTATCAGACGCAGTCAGACATTCGGATCAAGCGTCTCTCAACAGGACGGATTTGAGCACATGTTTCTGGCCTGTGTTTTATTTGTCACAATGGGAACAGACAAAGCTGGCCTGCTGTTGTTCTGGTCGTGCGGTTTATTCTTAGTCTCAATGTCACAGATGAAACAGTAGAAGTGGTTGGCATTGTTTACTGTGGTATTTGAGCAGCAGGTGTGGCAGTAAATGCTTATAAATAACCTTTGAGACCCTAAACTCTACCTGAATCACACACACACACACACACACTTCAGTGTCTGCTCACATTCATACAGGGGACACTAAATCACTGTACAGTCTCTAAATTACACAAGCTGCTTTTAAAGCTGCTGTAAAATGCTGATAAAACATGTTAAGCAGTTATGACACACAAAGCTTGCGATGGTCATCATATTTAGTTGAAATATGAAAATTAATAAATGTAAATATGACTCCAATGTTAATTTAGTGTTATTTAAATTTAGTGTTATACTATAATGTACACATATATTTTTATTTTGTTATTTTTAGTTTTAATAAATTCAGTATTTAAACCTAAACCTAAATATTTTAGATTTACCTTCGATTTTTCAATTTTCAGTTTTAATTTTTATTCTTTTTATTTATTGTTTTTTGCTTTTGTCATTTTCATTTTCATCAGTGTTTTATATTTCTATTTACCTCTGTTTTTATCTCAGAATTAATTTTAACACTTTAATTAATTTAGTGTTATCGTTATAGTATTTATTAATATTTTGAAAATGTTCTGTTTTATCTTTGATTGTATTAAAAAAAAGTCATTTTGATGCTTTTGCCATTAATATCAGTTTTCTTATATTTCTCTTTAGCAATATTCTTTTTCTGTATTATAAATTATTAATTTAATGTTATTTATGTATTAATGTTAATGTCATTGTTATATATGTACTATTATAGAATGTATTAATATTTTTTTTTCTATTTACAGCTTTATTTTTCATTTCAGTTAATTTATTTATCAGTTTGTTTTTTTATTTTTCTATTTGCTTTAGCTTTCAGTATTTCTTTAAATAATTTCATTACTTAATTTTTCAGTTTAAAGTGTATTTTATTTATTTATTTATTTATTTATTTACTTATTATTTATTATTTGTTTTTTGTTTTTATTTCAGTTAATAAAAAAAAACTTTTAATAGTTTTTTATTTTTAATTATAGTTAGGGCTCAAATTAATAACAGTATTATGAATTTTTCTAAATAAACTATTGTTTATTTCTGTTATAAAAGTTGATAACGGGTGTTTTATCATATAATTTTTATATATTACTAATACTAAAGCAATAAACCACTCAATATCATGCATTATAATTAATTTACATCAGTTTTTAACTTACTTAAGGAAATTACAGGCGTAAATGAAGGCAAACTTGCACAGTTTTAAAGATTATTGAGATTTCTTGTGAGGAAAGCTTTATCTGGTGTCATTTCCAGATCGATATCTGATCTTACTGCAGACAGACGTGAGCGGCAGGATCTCATCTGATCTCTTCTTCAGAGGCGTTAACGCAGATCTGAGAGTTTTATATTGCTGAGATCCCAATGCATTGTTTCCACAGATCTCTTTTCCCACAATGCACTGGTCCATTGTGTCATTCCCGGTCTTCTGTCCGCTGATCTCACTGTAAGTCTATCTGGATGCTTTGAATTGATCACTGCTCCTGCTGTGGCTCTATATTTACAGCTTGAGGAGGAGTTTGTGGAGGTCATCTTCACCGCAGAGACAGAGACGCTGAGAGAGTTAAAGGAGGTGAGACAGAGGAAACAATAAGAGACTTGAACAGAAGAGCGAGAGACGGGTGAAGGTCGAGGAGGAGGAGAACATCATCTTAAAGGCCTGAAGAACGTGAGTGGATTTATAACTTCAACACTGCTTTCTCCTGCTCTTCAAGAGTTTCTTGCTTTAGTACGTACTTGAAGATCAGTGCTTGTCAAACGGTGTCTATTCTGCAAAATACTAGCAATCAGAAATTAAACTTGGCACAGTGTTTCGCTGCAGATTCATCTTTTGCTTGATAATGTGACAAAAACTAGTTCACTGTTTTGTTCATGTGATCAGATAAATGCAGTAAATATATTTACAAAACTAGCTTTCCTGTTCGTTATTTTGTGTCACGCTGAATATTGTCACATTGAAACCAGTAAGAGAGACTGTAATTAAAACGTAATTCGAAAAAAAGAGTGCAACTTGCAGCACATTTAACCCCCAAAACATCTAATGAAAGATTTAGAAATTATATTTTGTATAAAGAAAAATAAGAATGGTTTAATCTGTATTTATTTATGTATTTTTTTGTTATTTTAATTTTTTTTAATATATATATATATATATAACATACAATAATAATAATAACTAGAATTAAAAGTTAGTGAACTAACTTTGATGTTGGCTTGGCCATCTTGGCCATGGAGCAAAAGAGCCAAAGTACTTGTGTGCCCAACATTGAGTTGCCCCGCTGCAAAATTAATACAAATAATAATGCCATAAAAAAATACACCTGCAACAGTCTTTTTCCATGCTCCCTTGCTGTTTTCTTTTTTTAATAAAAAGCCTGGGCTATGATAACAGCTATGACAGGGTTGTCTAGCTGGATGTGAAATAAGTCATGCCTATTTTTCTCGTGTATGTATTTCACAGTCCTGCCACCGTCACGTTGTGGGCAACGACACACAAGATAACTGAAACAATGCATTTTAAATCAAGGAGATCATAAGGGGTCCAAGCACAATGGTTTGTATAGATGATGCAGTTACACACTGTTTAAAATTGTTTAATTTGTACTGTATGTTCATTCTATTTATTTATTTGTGCTATTTACATAATGTTTACATTTTTTTAAGTTTATGTTAATTTAAAATAGCACTGCATAGTCTTCACTGTAAGATAAAATACACAATCAAACCAAAATGTATTCAGACACCTTCAACATTTCTCACATAATCACAGTTTATTTGCTGTAGTTTAGAAACTGGTAATAATATATGACAATAACTCAGAACAAATTCATATTGATAATTTCGGATAACTTTGATAAAAAGATATGTAATGGAATCAACCAAAACTTCAGACAGCTGTCAGTATGACAATATTTACACAACTATCAATACTTTGTTGAACAGTTACCAAGCAAGAAATGCTTAATTTGGTTCAGTCTGTGGTGTGAAAAGGTTGCATTAACAATTAAAGAAAGAAACACTTAAGCAAAACATGGGCAGGTCCATAATTATTATTTTTTTAATCAATTTCACTGGTAGCCTACAGTATTAAGAATTTGTGGGTATAATATTTCACAGATCACTATTTTGCCATACTCACTTACATAAATGAACTAGTGGCCTGCACCCACTAGTAAAACAATTCTATCTGATTTTTGGATTGACTTTGGATAAATTCTTGTACTACAAGGTAAATCAGTCAAGAGCAGTGAGTGATTTACTTTCATTTTCATACATTAAAGACTCTGACAGCAGAGCTAGTAAATTAGGCGCGGTCCCTTTAAGAGACAAACGCATCCATTATGATGATACACATCCGATTTTTTTTTTTGCAACTCTTTACTTTCACTTAAGACATAACCACATACTTATTCGAACACACTTTCCAACACGGGTATTTCGACATATTTTGTATGTATTTGTTGTCGGTACAAAAGCAAGAAGACTTTGAGACGCGTCTCTGCTTGCCCTGAACAACACCGCGCTGCTGAATTGAGCTCTTTCGCTTTTCGCTCTTTTTTCTGTTTATTTAAACTGCGATTTGAATTTGTTCGTTCAGGTCCAGGAGGAAGTGAACGTCCTGAACGAGAGCTCGGTTCAGTGTTGACGCGCGGCTCTCTCTCGTGCACACGCGCCATCAGCTGCTCAGTCCAGTTTCCCGCAGTGCGGGGCTGAAGCGCGAGTTTACTGTGACGTTCCGCCTGATGATTCAGTTAGAAACCAGCTAAGACCAGCGTGACAGTGGCCAAAACTACTTTAAAACCATTTAATATATTATTCAAATTGTTTTGTGCCGTTTCGCTGCAGTGTTTTAATGTGAAAGGCTGTAAATGTGTACTTCAAGTGTTCAGAGGAATACGTCGCGAGCTCGCTGTGATGTTCAGCCTGATGATTCAGTTAGAAACCAGCTAAGACCAGCGTGACAGTGGCCAAAACTACTTTAAAACCATTTAATATATTATTCTAATTGTTTTGTGCCGTTTCGCTGCAGTGTTTTAATGTGAAAGGCTGTAAATTCTCTGTGGACTTCAAGTGTTCAGAGAAATACATTGCCAGCTCGCGAGCAGTTGGCTGCCGCGAATATATTATGTTATTACTTTAAACCAGACATGGGGACTTGTGACTTGGTGACTTGGACTCGAGTCGACTCGAGTCGCTATTTTTAGGACTTGAGACTTGACTCGGACTTGGAAGTTAAAGACTCGGGACTTGACTTGACTTGAGACACGATGACTTGAATGACTTGAGTGTTAATCACATCATGTTTTCATTTTGAATATAAAATATATAAATTATTTTTTAAAATAAAGTTGATTACTCAGCTGGAGCGCAGGCTGAGAATAGCGTCATGACTGGATCAGGACACTATCATCAGTCATGCCCTCTCTACCTTACACACACCACGCCCACTTAAATCAGATATCACATCACATCAACATGTCAGCCTGAGAGGTACCGAGGGTCATCGCTTTTGTCTTCAATAGTTCGCGCCTAAAAACGCGTGGAAAACGCTATTCGCGCCGCTTTCTCCTTCTTTCCAAAGCGCTCGGGCAGAAGTGCTCCTGGGGCGTCTGTCGTTGCTAAGCATCCATGACACGCTCTCTCTCAATGAAAACGTGGAAATTTCAGCAAAGGATAAATGGATTTGCAGCACTAAAAATCGCTCGCAGTAGCTCTGCTACTAAATTCATTTCAAAATGGCAATCCATATACAGCTATGAACAGCTGTTCCTTCATCTTAGCTGAGCTTTCAACGTTGATACGAGAAAGGATGAAGCTGATTGGTTAGTTATTGTCACATGACCCGCGGTGCGCTTGCGGCATTCTGAAAAGTTTAGATGTTGAGCGCGTTGCTTGCATTATGAGCGCGCATACCGCGCGCCTACATTGGAAATAACGAACTTGCGCGCACAGAAGACGTGATGTGAACGGCCCCTAATGATCCGCTTGCAGGCCGTCAAAAAAACGCATTCCAGGGGCGGCGCTAGGGTTGGGCTAAGGGGGCATAAGCCCCGAATATTTTGTTACCTTGTCTTTCTCATAGAGCAAAACAATTATTCAGAAAACTAATGTAGCTGCCGCGATTACCCAATCATGACAAGTGCATATTACATACATATATATATATATACAGTACAGAATATAAATATGACGTATTTTCAGTTGTTTCATACTTTTTTGTTATGTACAGTACAGACCAAAAGTTTGGACACACCTTCTCATTCAAAGAGTTTTCTTTATTTTCATGACTATGAAAATTGTAGAGTCACACTGAAGGCATCAAGGGCTATTTGAGCAAGAAGGAGAGTGATGGGGTGCTGCGCCAGATGACCTGGCCTCCACAGTCACCAGACCTGAACCCAATCCAGATGGTTTAGGGGTGAGCTGGACCACAGACAGAAGGCAAAAGGGCCAACAAGTGCTAAGCATCTCTCAGGGAACTCCTTCAAGACTGTTGGAAGACCATTTCAGGTGACCACCTCTTGAAGCTCATCAAGAGAACGCCAAGAGTGTGCAAAGCAGTAATCAAAACAAAAAGTGGCTACTTTGAAGAACCAAGAATATTACATATTTTCGGTTGTTTCACACTTTGTTATGTATATAATTCCACATGTGTTAATTAATAGTTTTGATGCCTTCAGTGTGAATCTACAATTTTCATAGTCATGAAAATAAAGAAAACTCTTTGAATGAGAAGGTGTGTCCAAACTTTTGGTCTGTACTGTACATAACAAAAAAGTATGAAACAACTGAAAATATGTCATATTTATATCCTGTACTCTGAGAGAGAGAGTGTGTGAGAGAGAGAGAGAGAGAGAGAGTGAGAGAGAGAGAGGAGAAATGTAACAGTTTAATGTTGTATGTAAACTGTGTTTGAGAGAGAGAGAGAGAGAGGTGTTCAGAGAGGAGTCTGTTGGATGTTTAGCTGTTATTTGTTTTATGGACTCAATGTTGAAAATGTAAAACATTTCAAACACTGTTGGCAGAAGTGAAAAATAAATAATTTTAGGAAGTTACAATTTTGTTTGATTCCATGATGTATTTTACTGAACATGAGTATTTACAATGCAAATCCAAATTATTTTAATTTACTGACAGTTACTTATATCTTGTTTTTTAACTTTATTAAGATCAGATTCTGCAGGTAAAATAACAATATTAAGGTGACTTGACTTGGACTTGACTTGACATAGCTTGTGACTTGACTTGACTTGACTTGCCCAAGAAAAAAATACTTGGGACTTACTTGAGACTTGAAGGTTAAGACTTGAGACTTACTTGAGACTTGCACATGTGTGACTTGGTCCCATCTCTGCTTTAAACAGTTCAGAAACATCTCAATTTAGCTCTTGGTGTGTTCTAACATGTGGATTGCGTGCAATAGCGTTTTTAAAATGTCTTAAATAGGAATGAATTCGCTTGTTGTCGGCTCCGTGTAGACAGCCTGAGCTGAGCAGCAGTGATTCTTCTCTCGTCTGACTGCTCCCCTCCCCTAAATGTCATTGCAACTGTAGGGGCGCAATTTTTCTCAGACAATGTAAGTCTATGGGTAATGAATTTTGACATTTAAAAATTAATAAAAAAAAAACTTTAAGTCTGATCAGTCTGAAAAGATATAGCACACACCACCGCTCTATCCCGCAGGTGTCTGCCGAGTTTGGGGCTTGTGGCTTTAAAGCCCTAGGAGGAGTAGCGTTCAGAATTTCTGTCAGAAAAATAATAATAAGAAAAAGAAGAAGAAGTTTAAATAGCATAACAGTATGTTGGCTTGTTGCCAAGCCAACATAATAATAAAATATGAATTCATAAAGTAAAGGGTTTTACAGCAATTATTATATATATTATATTTATATATTATGAAGAATGAAGTTTAATTTTTTTTATTCTTTTAATACATAAATTAGCATAAAATAATCTTGTACCATAAGATATAAGAGGAATCCAAATTGAAAGAAAACCTATTGCAGTCTATATTATGTAGAAGAGGTTCGGCTGGCAAATGTTTTGGGAAGACAAAACATACAAAATGGTGTGAATTTATGAATTTTGATAATTCATTTATTTATTTTGTTTATTTTAATTTCATTTTTGCATCCCAATGATAAAAATTGGAAGTGAAACATGTTGAATAAATCAATGAATGAATGAGTGAGTGAATGAGAAAATTACTTAATGAACGAATGAATGGACGAATGAACGAACGAACAAATTAATGAACGTACGAACAGATGAATGAATGAATGAACGAATGAATGAACGAACGAATGAAGGAATGAACAAATGAATGAATGAATGAATGAATGAACTAACAGATGAATGAATGAATGAAATAAAATGAATGAAAGAATGAACTAACTAATGAATAAATGAATGAATGAATGAACAAACAAATGAATGAATGAACGAATAAATCAATGAATGAATGAACGAACAAATGAACGAATTAATGAATGGATTAGTGAATGAATGAGTGAATGAATAAATAAATAAATAAATAAATAAATAAATAAATGAACGAACGAACAAACGAACGAATGAATGAATGAATGAATGAATGAATGAATGAAAGAACGAACGAATGAACAAATGAATGAATGAATTAGTGAATTAATTAATGAATGAGTGGATTCATTAATTTAGGAATGAATGAATAAATGAACGAACGAATGAATTAATGGATTAGTGAATGAATGAATGAATGAATGAATGAATAAATAAATAAATAAATAAATAAACGAACGAACAAATGAATTAATGAATGAATGAAAGAACGAACGAATGAATGAACGAATGAATGAATGAATGAACAAATGAATTAATGAAAGAATGAATGAATGAATGAATGAATGAATGAATGGATGAATTAGTGAATTAATGAATGAATGAGTGGATTCATTAATTTAGGAATTAATGAATGAATGAATAAATGAATGAACGAACGAATTAATGAATGAATTAATGAATTAATGAATGAATGACTGAATGAGTGGATTAATTAATTAACTAATAAACGAACGAGCGAATGAACGAACGAACAGATGAAAGAATGAAGTAATTAATTAATTAATTAATTAATGTATGAATAAATGAATGTATTTATGATTGATTGGAATGAATGAAAGAATGAATTAATTAATGGATTAGTGAATTAATGAATGAATAAATAAATAAATAAATAAATAAATGAATGAATGAATGAATGAATGAATGAATGAATGAATGAATGAATGAATGAATGAATGAACGAATGAATTAACAAATTAATGTAGTGAATTAATTAATTAACGTCATTTTATTATGTGTGTGTGTGTGTGTGTGTTCAACTTAAAGTTAAGTAAATAAGAAATGTTGCCTTGGTAACTACATGAAAAATGTTAAAGTTCAATATTTTATTTCATTTCATGACATCGCTATACAATCCCAGTTTAGATTATTCCAACAGACCATTCAGTTCATAAAATCTAAAAACCTGATCAACATTCAGTCGTGATTCTTTGCATTTGTGTTTCTCTGCACTCTGGACATTGTAAACCATGCAAGCAGCAGAACACCAAGATGAAAACTCCTTCCGTTTGGAGTTTATGAGTTATTTCTCATGAGCCGGTTCATCCATCACCTCCAGAGTGTTTCTCCCAACTCGTGTTTATCTGAACACACTGTTTTCATCGTGAGAGACGCTGCTGGCCTGTCTCTCTCTCTCTCTCTCTCTCACACACACACACACACACACGCACACACTCTCTCTCTCTCTCTCTCTCTCTCTCTCTCTCGGGCTGATGACAGATCAATGTTAATATGCTGCAGAGTGACCCTCTGTACCGAATGTTCAAACAAGCTCCTGATTGGGGTTGAGAGGAAAGGCCCGGGACAGGAGCCGCTGTCGTTCAGATGTAATCTGTTTAAAGCGGAGAGGAAACATGTTTCTCTGTCTGAGAGCGTAACGCAGGTGGTGGCTGTAACTCTGGGATAAATGAAGCCATCCTTCAAAGCTGACCTGATTCTGTTGTGTTGGGCAAGGGCCGTGTGTGATTTATGACTGCGGGTCTCTCACCATCACAACTAATGAAATATTATTCTCACAATAACTCACAAAGGGACTTTTAACAGGATTCTGATACAATGTATGTCCCTCTTCTCCTTTTCAGTTCTACCTGCTGTGGTGGAACTCATGAAAACAAGTTCAGGTCACATTTCACACACACACACACACACACACACACACACACACACAAAGAAAACTAAAGAAAAATATTAAGCAGTTTTCCATTTTAAAAGATTGTTACAATTAGATGGTTTAGATGATAAATTTTTTATTATTAACTTAATCTTTAATTTATTTATTTTCATGTACGCTTTTGTTTTAACATTTCATTTTATAGAATTATTATTCTTTGTATCATTTTGGAGTAAGATGTATTTAACTTTAATGAAAATAGTGCTCAATATGTATGTAAATATATATATTTTTAATGATCTGTTTTCATTTTAATTTTAAATTACTAAAGTCATAGTAATTTTATTGTGTTTTTAAATTAAAATTAGTATTTATTTTATTTTATTTAATT
This sequence comes from Carassius gibelio, assembly GCF_023724105.1. Lineage (NCBI taxonomy): Eukaryota > Metazoa > Chordata > Actinopteri > Cypriniformes > Cyprinidae > Carassius > Carassius gibelio. The sequence goes on along the minus strand of NC_068386.1, from coordinate 1,581,985 downwards.
TTATTTTATTTTTAGTTAATGATAATAACCCTGAATTGCCCTAAAGGCTTTATTCTTATGCAAAATGTTTTTTAAATATAAAACATATTTCTTTCTTTTAAATTTGTTTTCTTGAAATACATTTAAGCTTTTCATATGTTATGTAATTTCAGTTCTTTTTTATTTTATTTCAAGTAATGAAAATGTTTCTATGGTTTTAGTTTTAGTTAATGATAATAATCCTGAATGACCTTATATATATATGGTTTGTTTAATGCTTTTTTAAATATGGTTATTTTCTTTTCTTTATATATCTATATATCTATATCTATATATCTATATATCTATATATCTATATATATATATATATATATATATATCTATATATATATATAGATATAGATATATAGATATAGATATAGATATATAGATATATATAGATATAGATATAGATATATAGATATAGATATAGATATATAGATATATATAGAGAGAGAGAGAGATTTTATTTAATGCTTTTTTTAATATGGTTTTATTTCCTTAAAACTTAATTTCTATGCAATATTATCTATATATTTTTGCCATGTGTCTTGCTCTTTACAGGTTTAACAGGTGAGATTAACTCTTTATTGTGATGCAATATTAAGACCAGGTCCACGTGCATAAGTCCTTCATTTTGCATGTGTCCAGTATAAATATGGTTTTTGGAGAGGTGATGGAAATGGGCCGTGCACCGTCCTGTATCATCACTGCTGTGTGTCTGTCTTCTGCTCACATACAGGTGCTGCCGAGAGCTTCGTCATGGCAAACAAAATCATAACCCAGCGCTGCCAGGAGGAGCAGATGGAGCAGATGTCTCACAGCATGCAGATGTCGTCCCAGATCAAGAAGAGAAAGTTCAAATCCAGGTAGAGCCACGCTGACCCTCCAAACATGCCGTGAAAATTCCCCTGCATCAGACCCCTGCATTCACACGCTTCCCAGCTTTAGGAAAGCAATGTAAATCATCAGCCGAATTAGCAGTTTTAATTAGTGAAGCTCAGTCTGGTGTCCCTGGATCAGAGAGCAGCTGAGTCAACACACCAGCTCTTATCGGCTCCTGTTCAGCTCTTCTGAGGCTTTCTAACGGACGCGACTGGAACATGTTTTCAGCGTTTACTCATCCTCGTGCTGGTTAACACATAGGATCTTCTTTCTTCTGTCAAACACAAAAGATACGTATGATAATTCATAAAACTATTGTATGCAGAATGTCGACGCTGCTCTTTTCCATTCAGTAGAAATGGCTTATGTTAAATAAAAAATAAAAAATATAAAATAAATAAAATTAAATAATAAAATATATTTTTTAATCTTAAAATAGGATACATTTCAGTGTAAAATGTGTATAGTTTTGATGAAAATACTATCATAATGCTAAATAAAGAGATAAATATTAATAAGAAGAAAATTAATGGCCCTAAAACAGGTTTGCATAATATAATATAATATAATATAATATAATATAATATAATATGCTTTGTAAAAATAAATAAATAAATAATCAATGGCCCCTTAACAGGTTAATATAATATAATATAATATAATATAATATAATATAATATAATATAATATAATATGGCAGATATTGATTTGGGTTTGATGCAGCAGTTAGTTTTTTATGACAAATGATATTGTCAATGAATAAAGACTTAGAATTTGGGTCTGTATTCACACAAAACTATCATATCTGACTTTTTGGACCAATTTTCTCTTCTGTTGCAAACATTCTGCCTAACATCACAAACAAATATTGTGAAGATGAAATGACTAAAATGCTCTTTAATGAATAACAGTGATTCATTATGTTGGGGATCATGCGTGTGGAGATCACATGACAATAACTGATGGGAAAGCAGCTGTTTCTCCCTGACATTCAGGACATGTTCTGCAGTTATTCTGAGCTCACAGAGTCACGCTGAGTCCCAGATGAACAGCAGCGTTCAAGGCCGGATTTATAACAATAGACACACACAAGCTCCTCCAAAACCAACTGCGCTGAAAGCTGGCCAGGACATTCATGCATCACTCTACTTTAATTCATCACGTTAAAAATGCACATTGCAATACAGTATAGTGCTAGTCAAAAGTCTGAAGTAATACATGTCTTTTATTGTCTTTTCTGTTTACCAAAGCTGATTCATTTGATTAAAAATACAGTAAAAATTTTGAAATATTATTACGATTTATAAAAACTGTTTTCAAAGCTGATTCATTTGATTAAAAATACAATAAAGATTTTGAAATATTATTACGATTTATAAAAACTGTTTTCAAAGCTGATTTATTTGATTAAAAATACAGTAAAAATTTTGAAATATTATTACGATTTATAAAAACTGTTTCAAAGCTGATTTATTTGATAAAAAATACAGTAAAAATTTTGAAATATTATTACGAATTATAAAAACTGTTTTCAAAGCTGATTTATTTGATTAAAAATACAGTAAAAATTTTGAAATATAAATACGATTTATAAAAACTGTTTTCAAAGCTGATTTATTTGATTTAAAAATACAGTAAAGATTTTGAAATATTATTACGATTTATAAAAACTGTTTTCAAAGCTGATTTATTTGATTTAAAAATACAGTAAAGATTTTGAAATATTATTACGATTTATAAAAACTGTTTTCAAAGCTGATTTATTTGATTAAAAATACAGTAAAAATTTTGAAATATTATTACGATTTATAAAAACTGTTTTCAAAGCTGATTTATTTGATTAAAAATACAGTAAAAATTATTTTGAAATATTATTACGATTTATAAAAACTGTTTTCAAAGCTGATTTATTTGATTAAAAATACAGTAAAAATTTTGAAATATTATTACGATTTATAAAAACTGTTTTCAAAGCTGATTTATTTGATTAAAAATACAGTAAAGATTTTGAAATATTATTACGATTTATAAAAACTGTTTTCAAAGCTGATTTATTTGATTAAAAATACAGTAAAAATTTTGAAATATTATTACGATTTATAAAAACTGTTTTCAAAGCTGATTTATTTGATTAAAAATACAGTAAAAATTTTGAAATATTATTACGATTTATAAAAACTGTTTTCATAGCTGATTTATTTGATTAAAAATACAGTAAAAATTATTTTGAAATATTATTACGATTTATAAAAACTGTTTTCAAAGCTGATTTATTTGATTAAAAATACAGTAAAAATTTTGAAATATTATTACGATTTATAAAAACTGTTTTCAAAGCTGATTTATTTGATTAAAAATACAGTAAAGATTTTGAAATATTATTACGATTTATAAAAACTGTTTTCAAAGCTGATTTATTTGATTAAAAATACAGTAAAAATGTTAAATATTATTACCATTTATAATAACAGTTTTCAGTGTGAATACATTTAAAATTTTAATTTATTCCTGTGATGTAAAGATGAATTTTCTGCATCATTACTCCAGTCTTTAGTGTCACGTGATCCTTCAGAACTCAGAATAATATGATGATTTGAAGAAATTCATACTTCTATTCATCGTGGATGCATCGAATTGATCAAAAGTGACAGTAACGGCATTTATTATATTACAAAAGATTTCTATTTCTAATAAATGCTGTTCTTTTGAACTTCCTCTTTATCTGTGAATACTGAAAAATCAAATCTATCAGTTTCCACAAAAAATATTGTTTTCAACAATTAGAAATGTTTCTGTGATATTTTCATATTTTTTTAAGGATTCAGTAACACTGAAAAAGAGAGGCATGATGCTGAAAATACAGCTGCGACTCACAGAAATAAATAGTAT